>NC_051073.1:53517809-53676852 GCF_004664715.2 Peromyscus leucopus
TTAAAGGTGGTGAAACTGTAGGAGCTCCAAGAAAGAAGCCTGTGAGTTGGAGTTCTGGTTCTGGTTCTGTGGCTAACTTTTTGACCTTGAGAAGTTTATTCAGTTTTCCTGACTAGTTTTTTCTCTTATGATTTAGAAACAAAACCTGACATGTTACTCCAGAGAATATTACGAGGATGAAATGAGATACCGCTAAAGTGACTTTTAAAGTTACAAGTTCAAGGTAAGGTAAATTGCTGTCATTGTGTTTACCTTAACATTATCAGGCTTACAGATTGTACTTGCCTCTAGGTCTAATGTAGAAGATTTACAGTGTCTTTTACTGCGGCTCAATTTTATGCCCAGCACCAATAATGACTTCTGGAGAATAAGGGTGCTTCAAATCCCCCCACATCTATTTGTTTAAATATGGCATATAAAACAACTGGTGAAGGCCTCTTTTCAGCAAACAAGAAAAAAATAGTTTAATCACTTTTTAAAGCTTGGCTGCTCCTAGAAAATTAATCAATATTATTTTATTTCCAACATATCCAGCCACTTACAAAGATTTTATCTATATCTTGGAAGGCTTTCATTTAATGTAAGTCAATTGAAAATGCAATAAACTCTCTCTCATCATTTGCCTAAAGTGGGACAACAAAATTACATAAAAAATAATAAAAGTAAAAATTTAGTGACGCAGTAAGTGAGCGCATTTTACACAATGAACTGTCATACCCCCAATTCACTCTTTGTAGTTGTCTCCTTTGCTCTCTGTTGCTGTGGTGAAGAACAAAGGCAAATGGGGTAGTAGAGGAGTTATTTGGTGGACATGTCCCAGTCCCAGTTCTTCATGGAGGGATGGAGATGAAAGAGTGCAAACAGGGCAGGAACCTGGAGGCAGGAACTGAAGCATAAGCTGTGGAGGGATGCTGCTTATTGGCTTTCTCCCCATAACTTACCTGACCAGCCTGTTTTCTTATACAAGCCAAGGACCAGCTGCACAGGGGTGACACTACTCACAGGGGGCTAGGCCCTCCAACATAAATCACTAATCTAGACAATGTCCCACAGACTTGTCTAAGGAGCAATCTAATGAGGCATTTCTCAATTAAGATTCCCTCTTCCCAGATAACTCTGACTTGGGTCAAACTGACAGAAAACTAGCCAGCACAGTAGAATACATTGTTTCTTTTTATGAAACATGAATAAAATATATTAAATGAAAGTTTTTTTAAAATTTGGACATGAGGGTATGAGAAAATCATCTATGACCTATATGATAAAGCAGAATCTGCAAAAACCAGAATAGTGATTAAAAAACCATCTTTTGAAAATCTAGATCATTTGCTATTTTTTTTGTTGGTTTTTCAGCTCTTTTCCGCTTTGATGTGATTATCTCTGCTCAGCGGCATGTGCACTTTCTTTTAGAAATTTCTGATACTTTCACAAAACTAATTAACTTCTGAACGATTTATAATGTCTTGATTGAAGTCTTCCTTTTCTTTTTTTATTGTGGAGATAAGGCACTGAAAAATGACACTGGCTATTTGTAGCTTGCCACCAACAAATATCAAATATCATGGCCCTTAATTTAATTTTTAAGTGGTGTTCTTTAAAGAGATCATTTGAATAATGCATTGTTTTTTCTGTAGAGCAATGCTTCTCAACCTGTGGGTTGTGACCCATCTACGAAACCTGTATCTCTAAGAATTTACATTATGATTCATAACAATAGCAAAATTAAAGCTATGAAGTAGCAACAAAAATAATTTTATGGTTGGAGGGTCACCACAACATGAGGAACTGATTTAAAGGGTAGCAGCATCAGGAAGGTTGAGAACCACTGGTCTATATCTGTAGAAAACCTTAAACACAGAGAAATATGGAAAACATACTACATGTATGGACAGAGATGTGAAAGTAATCAGTTCTGCTAATTGGAGGACTATATGGCAAGTAACTCTTAAGTTGAATGTGACAAAATGATTATGGGTTTCCCGGAAGACACAGAAGCAAAGGCCTACTATGATGAGAAAATACATGGCGATGTGGAAATAGTAAGGGGTAGGTGGGAGAATCAGGAAAGGCTAGGGTAGAGAGGGCCAATCTGGAGCTTAGACTTAATGCTGTATGTAGGCAAAGGGTATGCTAAAAATATCTGTTGAAATGTGGCAGCTGGGCTAGGAAGATGGCTCAGTTGCTAAGGTGCTTGTTGAGTACACAAGGACCTGATTTGAATCCTCAGCACCCATGTCAAAAAAAAAAAAAAAAAAAGCCAGGTGCAGGGGTGCATGTCTATAACTGCAGCATTGGGATGATTCGGGCAGAGTCAGAAGGATTCCTGATCTCATTGGTCACCCAGCAAAGCTGAGCTGAGGCATTCCATACTAAGTGAGTGACAGCCCCCCCACCTCCAAAAGTAATTTGGAGAATGATTGAGGAAGACACCTAACATAGACCTCTGGAATTCTATAAGTACACATAAATAGATATTTGTATACACGTATGCACATACCCACATGAACACATGCTTGTTGAGTTGATAAACCACACACACACACACACACACACAAACACACAGAGGTACATGTGCATGTACATATGTAATAACCTTACTGATTGATTATTCTTACACTGTAAGTCTACCTTTTAAACCACAACTCAGTGGTTGTTTATATGTCCACAGAGTTGTGTAATGATTACCACAGTCCAATTTCATAATACTTTGATTATTTTCCAAAGATACTGTATATTTATTAGTAGTCAGTAGTTCATGCTGTGTCCTCGACCCCTAGCAACTGCTACTCTTCATGTATCCATATGGATTTGCCTTTTGGACCCTTTAGGTAAATAGTAACTAACAATATATGATTATGTCCAACAACCTTCTTTCAACCAAAATATTTTCAAATTTCATTCACATCATAGCATGTTTCCATGTTGCATTCCTCCTTACAGCTGAATATTGTATGCTATACTTTCTTAATCCATTTATTAGTTGCTGGCTATTTGAGTTCCTTCTTCTCTTTGGCTATTATGACTAATACTGTTTCATGTATTAGTATTCAAATTTTTTTCTCTTGAGTTTATACCTGTTCACAGAATCACTGTCATGTGGACGTTTACTATTTTAAGGGACTATTTTCCAATGTGGCTGCACCATTTTACATTCCCACCAGCAATGTAAGAATATTCCAATTTCTTCATGTGGTTGACAACACTTGCTGTAATTTCCTTTGTGGCCACCCCTGTGGATGTGAACTATTCTTTGCTGTAATTTTTATTTGCATTTTTCTGATAATCATTCCTATTGAATTGCATAAGTGCTTATGGGTCATTTGTTTTTTATTATGTGGTTAAATCTATTGGTCAAATTAAGAGATTTATGAAAAATACTATTTATATCTCTTATAACTTGTCTTTTATTGGCATTCAAAGTACAGGTAGCTATATAGGTCTTTGGGTTCTTTTATTTTTTATTTCTGCTGTCACTGCTGTTCACTTGTTATGTCCTAAGCATCAGGGAAACTATTCTCTTTGCTGGATTTATAGCTGAGACTAGATGAATTTTAGAGAAGGAGCTATGTTTAAAACCCAGGTGAAAAACAGAGAAGAGACAAGCAAAGAAAGACTGCAAACTCATACATAAAACTGCCTCATGATACTACTAGATAGGCACAGGATTATGTTTCTGACCCCCAGTATATAATCATTGTGTGGCAAGCCTGCCTTGAATCTGTGCCCTATAATGGCCAAAATAGAAACTACCATTTTCTTTCTTCTCTTGTGTGCCCCTGTACCGCATTCCATGTTAAGATCCAATAGACTATTTGCAAAAAGCAAAAGTTTTACTAACACTTTACAAGTCACTCTTGGTAGAAATGCACATTCATTAGGAGTTTATCATTATAGAAATACATAGTGTAGGAGCTCAGAGTAACTTTTCACTTCCTCAGAATACAGATCATTGAGGGAGTTTGTATTCCCTGTGTTGCAAAGTTCATCCTCAGACATACAATGTCTTGGGTGAGACATCTGCTCTTCTTCTGTCTCCCAAAGAGCATAAATGAGAATCTAGTCTTTTCCAGTTTCCTCATCTTTCAACTGCGGGTAAAAGTCAAAGAAGGACACTTTGTGAGGCAAGCAGATCCATACACATAAAGCCTTTCAAGCCATGCTTATACAAATTATCTGCTGTATTAATGTTTGCTATGGTTATATTATTCCTACCCAATTAAACATAACCTTCACAACTTGCTATTGTTTGCGTCCATCTGGAGTTACTCATTTCCTGCTAGACTCCCCTTAACATCTGCTGTAGGCCTTTAACATTTGTGAATTTGACATTTGTGAGCTTAGCCATTCTAAATCCACCCAAATATTCATGACTCACTGAGATGTGAGATTTTGTTCAAGTAAAATTTGCCTCACTTATCTTGAAGGCCCAGTCAGCAGAACCACTAAGTCAATGAGTGGGCTCCTCTCCACATCCACTGCTCCTGTGACTTTGTTGGACCCTTGTTCTATGCAGTGGTGATCTGAAGGCTACCCAGACAGGGAAGTTTATTGTGGTATTTGTTTGGCAATCAATCCATGCCCTCACTGCACTTCAGGATGTATGATGTGCCTTTTTACTGTGACAGAATGTTATTTCTGCTTTCACAATAACCACTCCAAAAGAAATGCCAGTACATGGCTGAAAGGATTGGAACACTTAGAAAATATATACAATTGTGAATAGTTTAGATGAGAAGAAAATTAGGGAGTGTAGTTAGAAACCAAAGTGTCTGCAGGCAAGGGGAAGGACCTCACAAAAATAATGCAAAGGGCTTGGATTGAAAGAGGAATAGCAGGATATATGAGTGAACTTTGCTGCTGCAAAGGGGAGTGTGATATTCAGACACACAGGGTGAAGAGAAGGCAAATATTCCTGGCCCAGATCTTGTGAGCACCTTTAGTGTCACTGGCACTGTCCAGCAATGGCAAAATGTAAGTGTGGGGACACTGAAACTATTCACGCAGTGGCTAGAGAGTTGCTCTCTAGGAACACATGACCACCTGGCTTTGCGCCTGGAGCTTCATCTGCTTATGTGGATAAAGACTCGTAGCTCTACACAAAGCCCCTAGGTCTCTCTCAGACAGAGAGGAAGTATCATACCTAGGATGAACTCTGACTGTTTCTTGTGTTTTTCTATCTCATTTCTGATTTTCCCAGCTTCTTTGAACTGAGGGTTCATTTGATTGGCATTTACTACTGGCTTTATTCTAGGCTGTGATTTTTTTCAGCAGTCTCTTGGGAATGGTTGACCTGCCTAGTGTCTGGCTCAGTTCTTGACATTTCTGTAGTTTGGAACTGTTCGTCAAGGAGCAAAAATGGGGTATGTGCCATTGTAAATCTAATAACTGAATGAAAGAATATAATTTCCTTCATTTTGGGGGGTATTTTTTCTTTTAAATGAGGGCCCAATGTGGAAGGATATTGGACTAATATTACCTTTATGGATGGGGCATATAATTAGAAGATGTATGATTTTACATATTTGATATGGGTCAGAAAGAGAATATAATTACAGAAAATAGAAAGAGATGGAGGGAAAAGTTACCTCCCACCCCAGCTTTTATACTAGAACCCATGGTAGCAAGAAAGCATCCTTCTCTGCCACTACCTCTTCTGTGGCAAGACTCTCAGATGTGACCAGGACACCACAGCTGCTCTCATGAGTCTGCCTTCCTCATTGGGTGTTGTCCAGCTGATCTGGAAGTAGAAAGGAGAACAGAGTCTTCACATAAATACAACCACAGATATCATCTGCTGAGTTCCTGGTCACCCTCACAGATACTGTTGATTGATCATAGCTGGTAATTAAGACCTCTTTCTTCTCTGGTGATAAGAATCACCTCTAATGGATTGGCTAAGCATTTCTCTTACCTATTCCTGAATCCTTTGCCATAGAGTCACAGAACTCTTTTGAAAAATGAGACTAAATATAATAAAAATAAAAAAAAAAAAAACAGCAATAGGTTATTTTTTGAAGTGTGCTTTCAAGGCCTAGGAAAATATAGCTGAAATCTCTTAAGGGAGAGGAGAAGCTGCAGAATAGACGGAGTGGAGAAGATTGTTTTTTTCCTTGTACTAAAAAAGGGAAAGTGATTCTAGGGCATGGTGTTCCATGAAACATGCTGAACAGACATCTTAAGACACTCAGAGACAACCTGCCCTCTAGTCCACAGAGCTGGCATTGTTGACCTTCCCTGCACCTCTCTTTCCTTCTCTGGAATCTTGGCTTTTCCCTCTGCCTCTGCTTTGAGCCTCTACCAACATCTACTTCTCGAAATCCACTTGTTTTGTTTTTCTTCCTCCTCTGTCTTGTAACAGTGTGTAGGCTCCCCTTTTCTCTTGTCCATTCAGTTCCCTGCAGGATCTTCTGTCTCATTCATCTAAGTGTGTACACTGTCCTCCCTAGCTGTTTATTCACAGCCCTGATATCCTTTCCCACACACTTCCTGTATAACTTGGCATCCATTGCATCATTATTGGTCCTCCTTTGCTGATGGTGACTCAGTGTGGCTCCCTCTGAAATGCTGTGTTGGTGTCTACTTGGATCTGTGTCATCTGAAACCGACATGTAAATGAAGCACCACCCAAAGTTGTCCCTGTGGAGAAGAAAATGTACAAAATGGTCTGGAGGAAGAGAATCATGTCACCTGATGCTAAACTCAGTACCAATGATGCTTGGCTCAATGACTCAGTGTTTATACTTCATCTTAGAACATGTAGTCTTTTTTTAAACTGAGCTTTAAACCATATATATATATATATATATCAGTTTTGGAACTTTTTAGTTTTTAACTTTGGTTACTATTGTTTGTACAAACACATCGGTTTCAAACTTCTGTGTGACATTCTAGTCCTGATATCTTCTGTCTGGAAGCTTTCCCTGTGAGAGTCATTTTCTTTTCTGTTCTATCACATTAACTTGTTCACAGTTCCATTGTGTTACTTCCATATTTTATCATAATTAAATATTTACATATATCACCTCCTCTTAAGAATCAGTTAAATGCAATTTTATCTTGGTCTGTGCTGAGAAGATCATATAGTAACAAAATAACTGCCCTGTCTAAATATGATATAGATTATAGTAATGCCAGTGTGCTCTGAAACAGCCCTTAAAGTGGTGGGAATATTAAGCTCTCAGGTCCTGTAGTGCAAAAATTATGTATAAAAAAGAATTGTGTGATACAGAATGGAAGGATCAGAAAAGCAAGAGCTTTAGTGCTTAGAACCCTTACAATGAGAATGCATATTTTTATTGACCAGGATCATGATCATCCCTGCCCATATACAGAGGCTATTGCTGGGCCCTAAGTCCACTGAGGTACACAGAGATTTGAAGACCTTTGTGTTGGATATTTTCATCTGTCAGGCTCCTTTCTCCCATGTTGACATCTGGCTACCACTATCTGAGAAGTTCCTCGTGGTAGTATATGAGAAGTTATAGATTTGTGTGCATGCTGTATAGCTACTAGGGCCATAGTAATCCCTGTGACATATGTAACTACTCTACTTAGTTATTCTAATTACTCTAACAGCACCAAAACTAAGGCAAAATGACATAATGTTGACGTGTATCAATAACTATAGATAGCATGCATAGTATCAGCTAGGTAGAATGGAGTAATTAAAGTTTTATTGTGGTTTATATTAAAATACTCAAAATTTTGCATTTAAAATGTTGTGTTTTGTTTAAATGCATGCATACTAAATAAAATTTGAATAACATTTAACCATAACTTACACAGTTTTATTTACTTTCAGTAATGTTAAAAAGTTTCCAAAAATTCTCATTTCCGCTTTGAAAATCTGCAGGTGTTTGAGAAATACTTGTTTCCTCTAGGGATGTGCTCCTACACTGTGACACCCTGTGGAGATCAACAGGAAGGCTTAGAACAGGGGGAAACAATTTGAGGAAGGCTTTGACATCATACGCTAATTGTGCTTGTCCTTGCTACACACCGTCTACCACAATGCTTTGCCTCTTAGACACAATCAGACCTGACATTATAGATCCTATCATTCAGAAGCAACACTGAAAGGTGCATTTGTTATACTTTTGCTGAGGCGTGAATGGCAGTCACATGTGCTGCTGGACTGAGGTGGAGTGCTGAGGCACACTGTCGTGAACATTCATGACCACAAAGACACAGACAGCCTCACGTAAACATTTATATCAGTCCTATTGCTATTGCTCATTTTATAAAGTGAGAGGCATTAACTGAAATCATGGTACTCACCGAGGTTTCACTGAAATCTGAATGTCTGTTGTGTAAGGTAGCTACTTCATGTATAGTCTAACGTTGTAAAGAGCTTAGATTACATATTGCCTGTCATGATTCACATCATTACCATTTGAGTCAGTCAAGTGAAACCTGTTCATGCAGGAGAATTTGGGGAAGTCCATATTGAATGCATCCTATCCTAGAGAAGGGGTGTGGTCTTTCGAGTTCTCTCCCTGTACCTTTTCCCTCAATAAAAAAGAATGCCTTTGTTTCTTTCTGAAGTTGTCATTGCTCTGAAAAATAACAAAAACCCAGCATTAGCATACCTGTGAATGCTAATGGATATTTATTCATTGTGCTATTTATTTTTCTCAGTTAGGAGTCCTTAGTTCTCTCAGTGATTTGTGGAATCATCCTAGCAATATTCTTTCTCTGTGGCTTTGTTTATGCATGCTCTTTGAAGCACAAATAAAATGGAGCCATTCATTATAATTATTTTTTAATTTTGTTCCAGTATAGGCACAAGGGAATAAAGACACTGAGCAGTAGAGAAGAAATGATACAGAGCTTGTGACAAGTTAGGCCTGGGGGAGTCCTTAGGAGGCCCACAATGTAAGATATCAACCTTAATCAACAGAGACAATTGCACACACAGTTTGGTTATGTGTTCTATTCCTTTCTAACTTAAACAAAGCATCATGTGCATTGGACATGCACGGGTGGGAGCGATGTGGGTGGTAGAGTGGGCTGAGGAGGACAATGATAGATGACGTTTTCTGTGTTGCTTTTTATGCCAAAAACAGTCTAATGGGCCAGTGGTAGGTCTGCTTGCTTACAGCTATGCTTTTTCTAGTGGGCTGATGTAGCATATATGCTTTATTGTTTTGGTAAACAAGAAGCAAAATGAACAGGAATACAGTGTTTTCATTTTGTAGTGTCAAAAGAAATAGTAATGAGCGCTTAAACATAATATTGCCTTTGGGCGTGGTATGCTGCTGAATTCTACCATATTTCAGATGTGTAGAAAGGATGCAAATAATATTGCACTGTGGGAGAAAAGATTCTTCTGCAGGTGGTAAACATATGCTTTAATGTTCTCCTGCATTCCTCAGTCTCTATATTAATGTTTCCAGTCTCTACCCATTGTGATGTAGGTGTTGAACTATAAAACATCTCATTCTGTGACTGTGATTTAGAGAAGCTGTCTTTTCTGACTAGTTTCCCCCTTTTTAATGTTTTACCATTTTAGTGTTTGGTTCTCTCTTTCTGCTTGAACAAACATTTTCTCCATGATCTACTGAAGATAAAGATTATATCATAGACAAAATCATAAAGTAGTTACAATTTCAAGTTCATTTTCATTTAAAAGTACAAGTTAAACAACCAACTTGAATACCAAGTCATCCATTTCACAAGTGAGGTGGGCGTGAAGGAATTTGAAAGTTGACATAGTACAGATCTGATTCCATTGATTGGCAATGCTTACCACAGAGGAGGAAACAGTTCTAATCAATGGTTTCATAGAAGTCTACTCAATAGACGTGGATTGGGTAGGGGTGGGGAGTCTTGTAAAGAACGCTCAGATCTCATTGCATTTATTTTGCCCAAGGAAAACCTTGTTTCTCAGACAGATTTTGGTAAGAAAAGCAGCATTAAGCACAAGGCAGGAAAGTGTACATTCTGTGCTGGCTTCAGGCCATTCTTCTCTCTGGACTCATTTTCTCCATTCTAACCTTACTGTAGCCTGGAAAGTATTCTCTTATTTTTATTTCTAAGAGAAGCAAAGTAACTCTTTTGTTCTTCTGATGGCTATTCTTGGTTGTCAACTTGACTATGCCTGGAATTAAATAAAATCCAAAAATGGAGGGCATATCAGTGAGGGATTTTTTTGCTTAATTTGAAGTAGGAATATCCACTTCTAATTGGGATCTTGAGGTGGGAAGACACATATTTAATTGGGTTACACCTTCTGCTGGAAGCTTATATAAAGACATAGAAGAAGGAAGCTTTTGCTTTTTCCTGCTTGCTTGTACCTTGCTAGCAAGTCCATTCATTCACTGGCATTGGGGTCTACTTCTTTGTCTACTTGTCTACTTTGTCCATCTTGTCTACTGAAGACCAGCTGAGACATACAGCTGAGACATACAGCTTGTCAGAATGAGCAAATAATGGATTCTTGGACTTTCTGCCCACATCCAGCCATTGTTGGATTAGTTAGACCACAGTCTGTAAGTCATTCTAATAAATTCCATTTGTGTATGTGGACACACACACACACACACACACACACACACACACACACACACACACACACACACAGAGAGAGAGAGAGAGAGAGAGAGAGAGAGAGAGAGAGAGAGAGAGAGAGAGAGAGAGAGAGATTCATTCTATAAATTCTGTTACTCTGGAGAACCCTGACTAATACAGTTCACAAGTATGATAAAGGGAGAATTGTTGAGTTGAAATGATAGACACACATGTTTACAATGAGGAATTTGATATTAACCAAGCCTGGTGTTAAGTTCTGACTTTTCTACTTTTAAAGTATAAAACTTAAGGCCAAATGATTAATCTATCAGTACCTAAAGGATATATGGGGTTAAAGAGATGAATCAGCAGGTAAGAGCATCTACTACTCTTGCAGAGAATTCAGTTCACAGTTCACACCTATGTCTGGGAACTCACAATCACTTGTAACTCCATCGCTAAGGGATTTCTTCTGGCCTCTGTGGGCACTCCCACACATTTGGCACTCACCCAAACTTGTACATAAATTAAAGTAATTTTAAAATCATGAAAAGATAGAAAGATATAATAGCAGAGCCTTTCATATGGCTTTATTGAGTGGATTAAATGAGATAAGAATGCAATGTGATGGATGTGGAGAAAGTTATTCAGTAAATGTCAACAAACTTTAAAATGTTAATTTAAATAATTTGTGTGAAATCCATATAATTATTTCTTTCAGAAAGACCCCTGGTTGTCTGGCTTGCTTCTAAATGATTTGTTCTAATGAGAGTTTGAAAAGACATGAGGGTATGGAGGTGAAGAGACATACATTGCTAAACAACACAGATGCTAATGTAACCAGCAGCCTCTAAAGAGACCTGGATATCCCTCTTTTGGACAATACATTTAAAAAGGCCTGTTTTGCTCTGCTCTGGGAAGATGAATGTGCTGGTTTTCGGCAGACCTGGATGAGTGCTTTGTGTTCCAAGGTTAGCTCAGCCCCTCTTTCCCTGTCTCTGCAGGCCTGTCATTGTTTGATTCATAACTCAATATTAAGCACAGATGAGGGAGGAGTGGATGGGGGGGTTTCTTTCATGTGACACAAAGTAACTGGGATCAGGGCTTTTCTAAAGAAGCATTAATTACCCTTGTCAGTCTAACCCAGTACAAATTTTACTTCAACCAAGGATCATGCTATTTCACTGGCATTTGGTGAATGTGCAATGAAGGCTTTGCCATTTA
The DNA here is from genome assembly GCF_004664715.2 of Peromyscus leucopus. NCBI lineage: Eukaryota > Metazoa > Chordata > Mammalia > Rodentia > Cricetidae > Peromyscus > Peromyscus leucopus. The sequence continues at coordinate 53,529,543 of NC_051073.1, forward strand.
TCCACAGGGAGAATGCATTCAGAGTCTTTTATGATTTATGTTTTTTCTTCTCTCTGTTGAAACTGGCATGGTATCTATTAATAATAGGTATACAATTCTGGAACGTGAGACAAGAGGAAGGCTATTAGTCACAAGACTACAATGCTTGTATGTAAGTGTCTGTGTTTTCAGACTTCCAAATTCATTGCCTCTCTTACCTTGGCTTTTCTTTCCACACTCTACTTATTGATAGTGGGAATCAATGGGATATAAAAATTAGAAGGAGCCAAGAGATTGCATACTGTTTTGCAAGGAACATTTGTGTGTGGCTAAAATTTGGTGGATGCTCTGAGTAATATTGTTTCTTTCATGAAGATATTCTATAACTATGTGCCCCTCAAAAGGTTAACTTGTAAAAAGCATGGTAGTAATATAAATAATCTCCTAATAAAAGTATCTGATAGAATGCTCTCATCATTCTGTGGACAAAGCTCCATTTTCTTGGTTTAAGATTTGTAGAGGTGCCATTCCTTATCCTGGTACAGCTGTGTGGTGCATTTCCTTTCTGGTCTTTTTTATGATGTCTTAGTGGTTCTCTCATTAAAAATTTTGAGACATTTTCTCTTTATATCTGCACAGATAGTATTATTTACCTTCAAAAAGAACAGTTTAAAACTATAGATTATGAAACAAAACAAAACAGGAGGAGAAAGTGAATTATATACACTGGTATCAACTTTAGGCTCTAACACACAACTGTCTATCTCCAGAAACAGATTCTCACTGTGTCCTCCTCTAGATCACTTGCTATTGCTGTACCTTTCTCAAGATTTTCTTGGCCTTTCATTATCAGGTCTCCAAAGGGCAATCAGTTGACTGCTTCAAAATTAACTTGCCATGTAATTGCTACAAGAGATGGTGGGTGATGGTCTCCTTGTCCACATTTCCATCTACCAAAATCAGATCTCCACACTGGACGGCCACTGTCACTTTGGAACATCCCAACAAAGCATCATTTATTTTAAATGGAGAATAGTCCTTAAAGTGTAAATGCCATTGGGAGTAATATAGAACTTTACACATTATTTTCTTGAATTCTTTTCAGCTTGAACTCCAGGTAAAGGAAAGTTGATGAGGACAGTAATGGTTGACATGCAGCAGACATTCAGTACTTTGAGGGAAATGTTTCTTCTGCTATATCCAGTGTTTCATGGTATCGATTTCATAGTTTCTGTCTCTGGTCCCCTTTGATATTGTGCCTTTACCTCATGTATAGTTGTCTGGTACCCAGGCTGTACTTAATGATAAGAGCTGTCCTAAGACTGAAGATGTTCTCTGTTGGAAACCTGATTAGTCTTTCAGAATTTTAGTTTATCATGTCACATTTTACTACCATGTTATAGGAGTGACACTCTTTAAAAGTTTATTTTAACCCATTTGGCAATAACTTTCTTATTCATCTGTTTAAATATGGTACCCCATCTTCTCCTGTGAGTAATGCTCATAGCCTTGCAGCATTATATCATAGTTCCTCTAGACCCCATGTTTCCATCCATTCATTGAAACCATACTGGGCATGTAGACTAGGCCCAGCTATGATTTTTAATCATAAGTAGGCAAATTTTCATAAAACTTCACATACTATGGCATTACATACATGTTTTGTGGGTACTTACCTTGTATAGATGCTGGATTTCTGCACATATTATATCCTAGTAAGTACTTGAGTTTTTGCATTTGAGTGTTTTCTTAAATTTTTAAATTAACTATGTTCTATCCCTTTCTGCTCTTGCCTTTCTCCATTTCCACCTTCTGTTCTTCCATTTCTTGTTGAATGAGTACTTATTATGTTCCTACTATGTATTCAGCACATTTCTAGTCATCATGAAATGTACATATCATTAAAAAATTCCATCCAAAGTTTATATTATATAGGCTTAGAAAGTATAGAAAATTATAGTATTGTTTGATGACCATCACTGTTTGTTTTTGTAAGAAAATATGCAGACTATGACTTGGAATTTCAAATATTTAAAAAATTTAAATAGGAAAGCCATCATTAGATTTTATTAGAAAAAATGCAAACTTTTTGGCTTTATTAGAGATCAGTTGAGTTTTAGTCTAACTTTATAAAATATGAATGATCACAATTATGGTTATAATTATATGTATTTTGTGACTATTCTATGCTAGTTCATAAAGGGGGAGCTTTAATGGGGTAGTGTCATCAAACTCTGTCTAGGAACCAGAGTTAATGTCCTTTTCTAGACAAAACTAAAACATACATAAGACAGAAGCAAGAAATCCAAACAAAATGGGTCTTTCTCCTGGTTGTCCTGGGGAGTCTGGAGAGAACCTCTAAAATTGATACTTGATGTGATGTTCTTCAAAGCTAGAGAGGCATCAGATTTCCTCAAATTCGAGCTACATGAAACTCACACATAGATAAAGTAGGGTATGTCCAAACAGTGGAATATTATTAGTGATAGGGAGTTCAGTTCTGATAGGTGCTACCAAAATAAATGATCATGAAAATGTGCTGAATGAAAGAAGCCAGCTACAAAACACTGTGTATTTTATGGTCCTACTTGCTTCAAATATCCAGAATAGGCAAAGTTTGGAAAAGAAAATTGGTTAGTGCTTGGGTAGAACTAAGTATAATGTGTGTGTGCACATACATGTATGTGTTTTTGTATGTGTTTGTGTCTAGTCATATATGATATGAGAATGAAAAAGGCACTGAGATTATATGGTTTGATATATGTCACAGCAGAATGCCTGGTATAGGGCAGCTACTTTATTATTTTAGCATGTTACTATTGTGTTTATCTAGTACATTATAGAATCACTAAATGTAACTGTTGTGACTTTTGTTTGAAATAGGAAATAATTGATGTATCCATGAGTGGCTTTACCTTACACTCTGTTGAATCTAAAAAACAAATCCCATTCTTGTCTTGGTGATTTTCATTTATACTTGCAAAGCATACATTTTTATACAACAAGCCTTTGACATGACAGGACCTTTTTTTTATACTTTTGAAAGAAAAAGTTGACAACTACAGATATGAAGTTCACAATTAACATCTATGTGGATTAAAAGCAACTAAATTTTGTTATTTTAAGAGAAAGAATGGTCAGTATAAAAACCAGAAGCAAAACTGTACTTGGATAATGTAATCAGTAAGAATATGTTTGTGTGCTGGTGACATGACTCAGGAGGTAAAAGCCTGTCTCACAAGTTTGACAACCTGAGTTTGATCCCCAGAACCTACAGTGGACACTAACTCCTAAAACTGACCTCCACATATGTGCAGTGGAATATGTGCACCTATATTCACACACACACACACACACACACACACACACACACACACACACACACACACGTAAACATATAGGATAATAATAAATGTAATATTAAAATGTATATACATATATTTGTGTAGATGGAGAGAATTTGGGACTTAAAGATTTGGAGTAAAAGACAGAGAATGAGAAGTTAACAAGAATGGGGAAAAAAGAGAATCAGATGTATCCCAATATTCTGAATCTTAAAAATGTAGCACATTTATAGAAATGACTAATTAATTTAATTTAAACTAATTAATGAAAACCACATGCATTTGAAATAAGCATAGTTTTTAAAACCTTGGTGTTTTTCAAAGGGGAAGGCATATTTCTATTCTGAATTTATTTTTACTATTTTTACTCTATTCAGTATATTAGTGTGTGTGTGCGTGCGTGCGTGCGTGCGTGCGTGCGTGCGTGCGTGCGTGTGTGTGTGTGTGTGTGTGTGTGTGTGTGTGTGTTTGTATGTGTGTGCAGGTCTGTAACATGAATCTTAAAAGGTCTTATTAATAAAAACTGGAGCCAGGTATTGGGGTGAATGCTGAAAGATCAGAGAAGCAGAACAAGCCACCGCTAACCTTACCTTGCCAACTTCTCAGCCTATCCTGCTTCCTCAAACTGGAAGCCTCTGAGTCCTCATCCAAATGTATCTCAGCTGAACTGCTGCTAAAAGCCTAAAAGCTTAAAAAGCCTCTAGTTCCTGGTTCTCATGCCTTATATACTTTTCTGCTTCCTGCCATCACTTTCTGGGATTAAAGATGTGTGTCATCACGCCTGGCTATTTCCAGTGTGGCCTTGAACTCAGAGATCCAGATGAATCTCTGCCTCTCAAGTGATAGGATTAAAGGTGTGTATGCCACCATTTTCTGGTCTCTTTGTCTATTTAGTGGCTGTTCTGTTCTCTGACCCCCCAGATAAGTTTATTGGGGTGCATGATATATCAACCACTTAGGTCAGATAACAATTTATGGGAGTTGGGACCCTTCTTCCAATGTGTAGGTTCCAGGGAGAGAATTCAGGTTGTCAGGGCTGATAGTGCATGACCCTACCTACTGACCCAGTCTTTGTCCCAACTAATTTTATGATGAACTGCAGATAATAGGGAGTATGTTAAGAGGTCTGATCTCTCAGGGTCTGGAGCACTAGTTCAACAGTTAAAAGCACTGGCTGCTCTTCCAGAAGACCTAACTTAGATCCCCAGCACCCTCATGTGCTGTAACTCCAGTCTTAGGGGATTTGATGTCATCTTTAACTTTGAGGGCACTGCATGCATGGTGTTCAAACATACATGTAGCCAAAACATCCATACACAGAAAATAAAAAAAAAAGATTTTTAAAATTTGTAAAAGAGGATTGATCTCTATTGCTAGATTAGGAGTAATCCAGATTTTATATTATATTATATTATATAATATAATATATATATATATATATGTGTGTGTGTGTGTGTGTGTGTGTGTGTGTGTGTGTGTGTGTCTGTGTGTGTGTGTATTTTAGTGAAGATAGAGCCTGGAGAGGCAAAAGAAAACCAATGCAGGAAGCAGAAAGATGTGCTACAAACAAAGACACATGAGGTGGTCTTTGCTGTGGGCAGCAGCTCTCCCAAACTTACTTATAGAGTGGGCAGTCCCCAAACATTATCTGTTTGCAGAGTTGCCACCAGATGGATCGTCCAACCCCTTCTACTTTCCACTAACCAACATGTCTAATAAATATTCAGCATTTAGCACATGCAAACTGCACTTGTTGAACCTCCCTAACAGCCACTAATGAGGACATTAGCTTTCAATTAACTATATAAAGCTTTGGTTTTGGGCTAGGACATTCATTCAGCACAGGCATCAATTTGTAGATCATTATAGGACATTAGTTGGTTGCTAGACGACCACATGTCCTAGCAGATTTTAGGCTGAGCTCCAGTGATAAGCGCGGACCAGACAGTTCAATGCCTAAATTGTCTTAGCATCTCTAACTATTGCTACAACCATCCAGGGTTCTTGAAGCAGAGAGAGATTCAACGGGAGCCGTTGCTAAGTTCAAATGATGTAATGTTAGATGAAAGTAAGAAAATGGAGAGCATTTCCCTGACATGCAGAGGAAGAAATGCTAGTACAGACTGACCACTACAGATTGTCACAGGCTGGTGACAGTCTCAGCCAAATTTGCCAGGAGGATGTCCGCAAAAGGCAGATGTATTTGCTTCTTGAACATTTATGGCTTCGTTTTTGTTTTTAACATGTACTAGAGTTTCATGACGATTTTATAATTGCTTTAATAAATTTTCTTGAAGAAATATGATTTACAAAGATCTTCTATACATTTATTTTGCTTCATTATGCAGACATTGTCATAAATGTGTCTGCTTTATTGTAATGAAACCAACATGAGAAATAAGATTGTAATATAAATATTACTTTACAAAAACATTTTTTTTCACCTTGGTGACTTGGCTAAATATTCTTACAAGCAAATCTTATTAAATAAATCTTTTGGGTCAGGAAAAACATTGATAAGATATAGCTGACAGCTCTGGGATGGACACATTTTCAGGTTTGCGATCTTTGTGAGGTTTGACAGTGCAGTACCAATCATGATTGGTCTCTCAGATTCCTACATGGCCTGTATTATACTCATTTCACGAAGCAAGGCATAAGCTTGTCTATCCCTTTTCTATTGTTTTGAGTTGAGTAACAGTTTTTCAAAACTCACCTGTTGAATTTTAACATCTGGTCCCTGGAGAAGATGGCCATATTAAGAAACAAACAAACAAACAAAAAAAGAAAGAAATGATGACTGACAAAATATTACTGCAACTGCTGGCATCATAATAATAAGGGCATGGCATAGTCCATGTCATAAGAGCACATTTGTGGTTTATTCTGAGGAATGAATATGCTTGTATTTTTCAGAAGAGTGTCAATATATACTCACTGCTGGTGTGTTTACCACTCTAGAGGCAGTAGGGCCTGGTATAATGGAGCTGATAAATTAGGTGAACTATTCTCATGCAATAACCAACTTTATTTAGAGCTTCAGACAATTTGTCCTCTGGGGATTAGGAAGAGTCACCTGAGTAAAGTATCCATGGATGTTTGTGGAAAAATAAAGAAACAAAGTTGATGGTATCATGAACTAATAGGACTCTATGCAATAGCAGAGTAGGCTTTCATCCAATATGACTGCTGTCTTTATGAAAATGAAGATTCTGGACAAAAATATGCAATGATTTGAATGTCACTTGAGGAAGAGAGAGATGAGGGCAATGTTTCTATGAACCAAGGCATGGCAAAGGTTGACAACAATTGCCAGAACTAGGCAAGAGGCATTGGAGAGATTGTCTTCATAGATCTCAGGAGGCAAGAAACAGGCTTGTGTTTCTAGCCTCCAGAACTGTCAGATAAGAGATTATGCAGTTGAAGCTACCCAGTGTGGTAGTATGTTATGGTAATGCTTGTAACAGGAAAGTGAGCAAATTCACATCTTTTTCTGGGGCAGACAAATTTCCCAGGTGCCATGAACAGACTGCTTCTGACCACGCAACAGTTTCAAAATATTGAGTTAGAATCAATAGGCTCAGATGTTCCTATGAATTCATTTGTGTCACCATCAATAATACTGTCCTTATGGCTGATCTATATCAAATTCATTCCAGCAAGTGATTCTCGATGATATCAAAGGAGGCACCTCCTCTATTCATTTTCAAAAGCGTATGTCAGCACTTCTGAAAATCCACACTGATCTCTTTCCAATAGCTCCTGCTTCAAGAGGAGGGCCTGATAAAAGCCTACCTAGTGAGGTTTGTCATTGACCTGGACATTGACCTGTATTTTCTAGGTATAATTCAAAGCATCTTCAGTCCATTAGAAAAGGGCGAGAGGCTCATTGGCAATTAAAAGTTACAAGACACTGAGAGTCCCCAGTGGTCGTATGTAGGTGAGTGATAAGCAGACATTGGCCTGGAAAGAACAGTGTATCAGAAAGATGTTCACATTTGAATCAAGGCCCTGGTCGAGCTCCAGTTGTTGTTGCTGTATTTCCAGAAGACCAGCCCCCTTTGCAGTGGTTTCCTGGACCCGACTCATGGGATTCATGGAAACCTTTGCTGGATATACAAATAAATAGAATTGGGTCTCAAGGTTTCTCTGGGTTTCTCCTAAGCTACAGTTGATCCTATAAGAGCCTTGGGTTAGATGTTATTACTGGCCACAGTTCTCACCCTCTTTATCTATGCACAAAATGAGATTCCTGACGATGCCTACAAACTAACTCTTTCCTTGCTGTAGGCCTGACTTTATGTGGCAACACATTGTACTTCATTCCTCTAAATACGTTACAACACACCTAGATTAGTGGTCCATTTGATAAGATACTACTGACTAATGGGTTCAGTCAGTTGTATATTTTGTTTGCACATCGATTCAATATTTTGTGGACAGATAAACTACAGTAGACATTGAGGAGCACTGCTTTATTGTTTGCTGTGTTTCAGATTCATTTAATTTCCCTTGAAAGAACTCTGGAACCTCTTCAGTTTATGTCAACAATTAACCACTAATCATTACCGTCTGTGTATTCTCTGTCTGTTTGTCTGTCTATCTGTCTTTCTCTGTCTCCCTCACTCCCACACTTTCATCTCTCTCCCTCCCTTCCTCCCCACCCAAGGTCAGATGTTTTTGGTTTTGTTTCTTCTACCAAAAGGGTGTGATTATTCAAGATGCATCTCCTTGTTTCCTCTTCTGATGTAGACAGCTGGAATCCTTTTAATTCCCTTCCTTGTCGTGAATAATAGTGCCCTGTCATTTGAAGGCTAGAGAGTGACTATCCTAGATTTATAGATTTATGGGAAGAGAAAGGTCAGGTTGTTTTTGCTTTTGAACACAACAGAGATGGAACTAATGATTTATCATCAATAGATGTCTTTAGCCTTGTTTACCTGGTGGTCAGGATTAGTTGCTGTGTTCTGCCTAGTTAATATATTCTCTTTTAGGACCTGTAGAGTTTGAGTCAGGATTTAGCCTGAGCCTGGGGGTGGGGAAGATTATGGCCTGGATTAAAGCCACAACAGGTGATGCTAGAAATCATGACCTTGGTGGTGTTATCTCCCTTGCCACTGATCTATTGCAGAGCAAGATGACAATGGTTAGTGATGATGTATTGTATTCTTGGAAGGGGCAAAGAGAGGCTATTAAGTGCTTTCATATAAATGCTGGTAGCAATGAAATTATGTATGTGTTAATGAATTTGATTAACACAATGGTTTTCAACTTGTGCGTCACAACCCCTTTGGGGGTCGAATGACCCTTTCACAGGGGTTGCATATCAGATATTTACATTATGATTATAACAGTAGCAAAATTATAGTTATGAAGTAGCAATGAAAATAATTTTATGCTTGGGGGGTCATCATAACATGAGGAACTGTACTAAAGGGTAACAGCATTAGGAAGATTGAGAAGCACTGGATTAACAGATCCACTATGTGTATATACATACTTCAAAGCATTGTGTTGTACATGACTGATGCCTGCAGTGTTATCCATCAGATGAAAAGAGAAAACAGAAACATGGAGAGACAGAATACCATGATTCTCTGAGTCAGACACACCTGTATCGGAACCCCATGTGTAATGCTGACAAGCTGTGTGGAACTGGAAGACTGATTCCAACTCTTGGTAACTACATTTCCTCTGATTTAGACAGAGGTGACTAATCGTCCCTTCCTCCCACATTTTCTTTTGTGCATCGTGGGAGACAACATATGTTCGATAAGATAATACATTAGAGAGTGCCTGCAACAATGCCTGGCACCATGCAAGTGTTCAACTGCTGGTCTCCTTTCTTCTTTACATGCAAATCAGGAAATGTTCCCTCTGACTCACACAGCTCTGCTTGCAAAACACTGCCCCCTTTAAATCCGAAGCACACGGACAAATACAAATCCAATTTGAACAAATCTGCATGTCCTTTTAAAAATCAGAAAAAATAAGCTTCTCCTTTATGGAAAGTTAAATGGCTCAGCCTGGAGGACCCTTTGTTTTTCAGCCACCGTCTGATTGTTACAGTGTGATCTGAAAGAGAGGTGAGTGTTTTGCTGAAATACAAATATGGATGCTCTGAATACATGAATAATGCATAGCCAGTTCCTACCTGTCTGCCAGAAAGACGTGTCCTTTTTGAGATGAGGATTTGGGAAATAATCAGAAGATATAGACACTGATAATGAACGAACTCTATTCAATTGTGTGTGTGCCCCTGTACCTGGGTACCATATATATTCAATTTAGTTGATCTTTTACATTTTCTTTGTTAACAAAATAGATCATCTCATAGGTAGTAAGGCATCCATGATGGTGTTTGTATATCTTGTTTATATCCCTCTTCTGGATTTAGGAAGAAAGTCTTCAAGGACTTGTGGGTTTCAGTCACTCCTCTCACCTTGCATAGTGCTACCCACACAGGAGGTCAATCCTGGTTGATTAGGATTCAATGAGTCAGAACACACAAGTCTGACCAAGAAGAAAAGAGCAGGATGACTCACTAAGGAGTGCTGAGGGACTGGAATTGAATGGACAAGTAGGAGGATGAGAAAGAGACTTCCTATGTGGGTGACGACCGCTCTGGGGGGTGAGTGACCCAGACCCATGAGAATCCAATAAGCTGTGTCTGAAACCTCAGCCAAAAAAGATGGCATTTTATATTGCCCTATGAAGCTGACAGGAATCTAATTGTATTGTGCAGCTCGTATAAGCCTACTTCCATTCTTTATGAAGATGCCAATTTACCAATGGAATCCTCTGAACAATCTCATTTAAAAGCCATTACAACCAGCCCCAACCAATACTCACAATGTTAGCCGTTCTCTTCAGCACCTACCATCATTCAGTGAACAATGTCACTTATACTTCCTTTGTGGTGCTTACTGAAAACTCCAGAACTTCTCACTGTTTTAACTCCAATCCTAGACCATTGTCTGGGACTCATCAGCTGCCAAGGAACATCTGTGGAGAGCCAGGTGATGGAGGGAATGGATGGATGTGGGGGTCTACTGCATTCCCCCTGTTGTGCTATGTGATGGTGTGGATGTAAAGGCAATTAAGCACACTCCCTGCCTTCAGAGTGATTGTTACAGCAGACAGAGAAAGCAATGGCCTCTAGAGATTGTGGTTGTTCTACTGCTGAGAGTCTTGTAGGGGAACAGGAAAGACAGACTTTTAACAATGGCTGGGAGAGGGCACAGGGACTCAGTTTTCCTCAGATGAGTGAGGTTTCAGCTTATTATATGTGGGTAAAATTAACTAGATGTTAAAAAAAGAAGGGTCTCCACCCAGTCACAGAAGCCTTACATATGCAGAGCTTTACCTGAGGCATTAAACATAGTGATCAATTAACCACAAATATCAATCCAATGGTATATATATTTCTCCTATCTTGCAGGTCTCAGAGGCAACAAGACACTGGCTATCAGAGCTGTGATAGTGTTATCTAAGGACATACCACTCTGACAACACCCAATCTCATTTTGATCTTAGAAGCTAAGAAGGTTAGGCCTGATTGGTACTTGAGGGGAAGAGCTGTGCTAGTATGTTAGGTTCCAAAGCTGGATATTTAAGATTTTTAGATGAAGCCCCAGACTGGAAATTAAGGCGAAGTTTACATGGCAATAAAAACAGCAAAATAATAATAAAAGTGAAGAAAAAAAAGAAAGAAAAGAAACAAGAACAACAAAGAAACTGACCTGGAATTGCAGTTCCCTTCCTAAAAAAGACATTTACTAGGTATTTACTAGAGTCTGTAATGTATTGGGTGGTTGACTGGCTGCTGAGATCCCATTCTTAAGCTTTTGGAAATCTTATGAGCTATTCAATAAATATCTTGCTGTGGATATCGCTCTATATAAATAAAGCACTGATTGGCGAGTGACCAGGCAGGAAGTATAGGCGGGACAAGAAGAGAGGAGAATTGGGGAAACAGGAAGGAGGAGGAGACACTACAGCCACTGCCAGGACAAGCAACATGTAAAGATGCCGGTAAGCCACAAGCGACATGGCAAGGTATAGATTTAAAGAAATAGGTTAATTTAAGATATAAGAACAGCCGGTTATGGTGGCCTGCACGGGTAGGATTTGCTGAAGGAGGCAGAGGCAGGAGGATCTTGAGTTCGAGGCCAGCCTGGACTACACATTTTTAAAAAGAAAAAAAAATAAAATAAAATAAAATAAAAAGATATAAGAACAGTTAGCAAGAAGCCTGCCATGGCCATACAGTTTATAAGTAATATAAGCATCTGAGTGATTATTTTATATGTGGATTGTGGGACTGAGGGGCTTGGTGGAACCTGGAGAGAAGCCCTCCAGCAACAATATCTACTATTTAAAATTAAATTAGCCAGGCGTTGGTGGCGCACGCCTTTAATCCCAGCACTTGGGAGGCAGAGGCAGGCGGATCTCTGTGAGTTCGAGGCCAGCCTGGGCTACCAAGTGAGCTCCAGGAAAGGCGCAAAGCTACACAGAGAAACCCTGTCTCGAAAAACCAAAAAAAAAATAAAATAAAATAAAATAAAATAAAATTATAAAAGACTGTGATAGACTAAATGTTTATATTTCTCTAGTATTCATATGTTGATACCTAATCACCAGGGTAAAGTGTTGCAGATGGACCTTTGGGAAGTAAACACATTATGAAGGCAGTGCCGACAAGAACCTGTTGGGGACCTTACTATGATTCCTCCACGTACAGCACAGCTAGAAGGCACTATACTATGTGTGACCTTGGCAGAGGGCTTCATTTGATATCAGCTCTGCTAGTGCCTTGATCATAGGTTTCCTGGCATTCATAGCTGTGAGAAAAATAAATTTCTGTTGCTTACAAACCACCCTGTCCTTCATATTTTTGTTTCAAGACTGAGCAGACCAGGAGACCTTTGAGCAAATTATATTCAGTAAAGGTGATTAAATTCCAAACTTAAAGGTTCCTATCTGTGTTGTTTTTGAGGAAATCTACATTTTTTTATTGAACAGTGGGAATACTATGCATAGTATTATTGTTTGCCTCTTCTTAAAACTGTTCAGTGCTATCAAGTTGGTATTATATACCTCATATTTTATGAGTATTTTTATTTCAGTTCTCACTGTTTATACTGCAGTGCATTATCTAGATTACTAGTCTTGGTTACACATATTTAACAAATATTTCTGTATTTGTCTTTCTAAAAAATAACTGAATTAATTTCTTAACTGAGATATAAATTGCATGAAGACTTTCTTTGGATCAGTTTTTTCAAAAACTTTGATCTAATGGGGGATCTAATGTTCTAGAATGAATATGGGCTTTATACTTTATTATTCATAAAGTAATTCAGTTAATCAAGGATTCTTAAATATCTGCCATATTAAGGACAGGATTTTTGTGTAAGTGCTGGACATATGGAAGTGAGTAGTTTGAATTATTCTTTTTTGTAGACATTTGAAGGAGTGGCTTCTACATTGTTTGAAGTGGGAGCTACTACATTTAATTGTAGTCGTCTTACAAAGGGGATAATGCTCTTCCTAGGAGCCATAGGTCGCCAAACGAAAAGCCAGTTACCAGGTGTGGCATACCCTCCCTCAAGTCATTGGTCAGGATATCCCAGAGATACTCCAAGTAATGCAAGCTATTCCCACTGTTCTTCATTAATCACCAGTATTCAATGATTAGACTCTATTGCTGAAGACAGCACATACTTTGGTCATTGGACATGGAAAATTCAAGTTGGTACTGATCAGTAAGCTTCCTCCCTGCTGGCTAGCTTTTATAGTACAGGAACATGTTATGTAGCTGCTGGAGGGAAAGTCATCATTAGTTGTACCTGTGAACCACAATACTACATTCTGTGAACAGTATGGCAAGATGCACTAGGATGCGCTATGGGTGTGAATGTTATAGGAGTAACCAACCACTTTTTGATTGGATTAAAAAACCACTTCACAGGAGGAAATACATGCCTGGTACTACAAATCTAGCCAAGCACCCATGGTTGGGGAGCCCACAGTCCCAGTGGTAAATTTACTACTCCTAGTCTGATAAATGGATATAGTGTCAAACTGCCCTCTGAATTCATGTCTCTGTGCCCATAGATCTGTGCAGTTCTCGGGCTTCATGAGAAGCTGTGGTGGTTAATGCTGATAATCACAACTGATTGAAGTGCAGAGAATAAGTGTCAGTGGAGTGGTCAGCCACAATGGAGACATTGGGACAAATATACCTCTTCTTGAGTCTCAGGGACCATCATGGAAGAGGGTATGTAAAGGTTGTAAAAGGCAGAGGTCAGGGAGGACCAAAGAGAAGCAGTGTCTTTTAGACATGACAGGATTGCAATAGTCATGAATTTACAGCAACTATGGTTACCTGAACAAGATCAAGAGAGCCAACATTTTAGCACATAGGGCAGAGAGTCTCATGAGGCTCCACTACTAACTGAAGAACTATTGAAAGTTGATGGCTTCTGAGGGGAGGGAGAGTCAGTTTTCTTTAAAAGCTGTGGTCCTATTTAGACAATCATATTCCAGTGGATGGCCACACATTCACAAGTAAAACCAGAAGCAATATTTGAGCTTTGTGGATGTGGTGGTTTGAATGAAAATGGCCCCTGTAAGCTCATAAGGAGTGGCACCATTAGGAGATGTGGCATTGTTAGAGGAAGTGTGTCACTGGGGGGTGGACTTTGAGGTTTCAAATGCTCAAGCCAGGCCCAGTGACTTTCTCTCTTCTTGCTGCCTGCTGATCCAGATGTATAACTTTTGGCTCCTTCTCCAGCACCATGTCTGCCTGCATGCCATCATGCTTCCCACCACGATGACAATGGACTAAATCTCTGAACCTGTAAGCCAGCCCCGATTAAATGTTTTCCTTTATAGGAATTGCAGTGGTCATGGTGTCTCTTCACAGCAATAGAAACTTTAAGATAGTGGGTTGTAAAAAAAACAAAACTAGGAATACAAGAAGTTGGGAGGAAGGTAGAGTGGCTCTGAGAGGAGTTAAGGAGAGGAGTGAGGAAAACATGATAGAAATATGCTCAATGAAATTGTCAAATAATTAATAAATTATTATATTAAGATTTGTTAATTAACAAAAATTTAAAAATATAAAACTTTAAAAAGATATTACTCTAACTTTTAATGTTCATAATGTTTTCTTGGAACCAGGAACATAGACATCTGGAACATTTTATATATGGAAATTCTCAGGCATCACCTCAGATCTATTAAATCCAAATCTACTTTTGATAAACTCCCAACATGCCTGGTATTTATTATATAGTTAAAGAGACAGCAATACACTCACTCAAAGGAGGTAAATAAAGAGAGAAATTGAAAACAGTTAAGAGGCTTTTAGCATACTCCTTTGCTCAATGCTGTGCGTACTACAGAAATATTAATGGATGTGGTGAGAAGCAAAGGAGGATATGGGTTATAAGATAAAGGGTAACCCAAGAATGGCTTCATCCAGTCCAGGTAGGTCCAGTTCCCTCCTCTCAGCCTGGGAGGAGGGGACTGGACCTGCCTGGACTGAATCTACCAAGTTGAACTCAATCCTTAGGGGAGTCTTTGCCATGGAGGAGATGGGCTGGGGGTGGGTGGGGGGGGAGAACAAGGGAATCTGTGGCTGATATGTAAAATTAAATTAAATTATAAAATAAAATTTTAAAAAAGAGAATGTCTTCATGAGTTTTGGTCAAGGTGGGAAGATGGAATTTTCATCAACTAAGTTAGGGAGGAAAAGAGATGGAACATTGTATTAGGCTTTCAAAGCTTCCAATGCAACTTTGGGAGGAGAGTTCATTGTTTCAGGCGTTTTAGTTGGTCATGGTTATGACAGCATGGGCTAGAGTAGAGCAGCTCCTGTCGCTGTATTCAAGAAGGGAGAAAATGCTTGCACTGGCAGGCTTTTACTCCTTTTAGTCTGCTTGGTCCCTTGGGCTATCAGATGACACTGCTCACATTCAGTCAAGGTCTCACTGTGAATCCTCTCTGCCAGCACCCTCACAGTCATACTCAGAGCAGAGCTAGACTAATCCTCTAAGCACTTTTCAGTCCAGTCAAGTTTATCACCAGCATTAACTGCTGTGGTGATTTGGATGAGAAATTTGCTTCATAGGCTCATGTATTTGAACACCCGAATCCGAAGTCAGTTTGGGAAGACGATGGAACCTTAGCGGAGCCTTGCTGGTGGAAGCACATCACTGAGGTCAACTTTGAGGGTTTATAGTCTCACCTTAATCCCTGTCATTACTCTCTGTTCCTTTGTATGCACAAAAAATACAGTCAATTCCTGTTCTTGGTGTCATGATTTAGCTTGTTGTCATCCCTTCCTCACTATAATGGACTCTATCCCTTGAAACCCTAAGCTAAAAGAAACCCTTTCTTCCTAAATTTGTTTTTGGTGTTTTATCACGGAAATGTAAAAGTGACTAATGCAGCCATCATAGTTTTAGATGGTCAAATGATGATTTAGACTCATATGGTTAAGACATGTTAGCCTGGAAGGTGGTTTTAGATATTTACATTTAAATTGGTGACTTGTGGGTAAATTATATTGTACTTCATAATAGCTCAATCCAATCAGTTGAAAGCTCAAATAGACTTTGTGCCCTGTCCATGGTGGCACATGCCTTTAATCCCAGCACTTGGAAAGCAGAGGTAGGTAGATCTCTGTGAATCTGAGGCCAGCCTGTTCTTTGTAGTGAGTTTCAGGACATCTAGGGCTATGTAGAGAGATTCTGTCTTAAAAAAAAAGAAAGAAAGAAAAACAAACAAACAAATAGTTTCTGGAAAAGAAGGAAATCTGTAGCATTATTCCTATGGCTGGTGTTGTCCCCTTTTGCTCTCCTGGGTCTCTGAGCTGCCAGTCGCTGGATATGAATCATATTGCATTGGCTTTGTTGCTCAAGACTGCTGGCCCACACTATAGATTTGAACTTGTCAGCCTCCAATATGTGTGAGCCAACTTTTTATTCTTATTGGTTATGTCATTTTGTAAAACTTGGACTAACATAAGATGTTAAATTACTATTTAGTTCTAAAGTTTTAGAATAGATCTAGTATGAAGACACAAGATTGAGAAATAGCATATTACTCAAGCTCAAAGTCATCAGATTACACAAAATCACTAAGAATGTGAAGTAGTGAAACTCAAAGATCTAGCCTCTGGGGCCCTTCTATAGTAAGAGTTCTGAGTGAAAAACAAAACAACAACAACAAAAAGCAAAAATTAAAAAGAACAAAAGCTTATAGGAAGGACCATACAAGAAGGAGAAAAACTATAATATGGCAATGGTGGTAGCCTAGAAGCCAAGACAAGTGCTGCCACAGAGAAATGATAATAAATGTATGTAATGCTGTTGGTAATTCAGGTCAGATGAAAGGGGAGAGTTGGATCCAACATGGCGGTGCTCTCAGATGACCTTGACAAGTGTAATGGCCATAGCGGTGGGGGTTTGAAACCTGACTAGAAGGAATCAGGGGAGACTGTGAGGCAAATAATTGGACAGTTAAATCTGTGGGTATGCAAATCTTAATTTTTAAAAGGTAGATTATTTTATAGTACTTTTATGTGTACAAGAAAAACTGAACAATTAAATTCCCATACACCTCTCACTCCCCACAGGTTCCCCTATTCTTAACTTCTTGAATTAGGGTAGCTCATTTATTACAACTGGTGAGTGAATATTGATACACTATTATTAACCAAACTTAGGGTTCATTTTTAATTTCGTACACTTCTGTGGGGTTTGAAAAATTTATGAGGTCATACATTCCTTGTTACAGTTAAATTTTGGAACCATAGATCACTGATTACTAACTATGCAACCTTAAGCAAATAATGTAGCTTGAGTTTCTAAATTGTTATGGTTAAATAAGATAACATAGATGAAAATCCTGGGATAAATACTGGCAAGTATTAAATGTTAGTTCCCCACCACTTTCTCTTGAATAGAAGCCATGAGATATGGCTAAATACACTGAAAATTTTGATAACTTAAATGCTTCTTGGTTAATGTGCTGAAAAACAAATTCAAGACACATGCCTTTTTTACTACCATAATTGTTAATATTAGATCCAGAAGACTCTCTTGGCTCAGGGTGATAAAAAAATGCCAAATCATTAATTGATCTCTATGCCGGTCAGTTGGTTCTACAAGAAAAATTGTTACATTGTCACAGACAACACATCTCAGCAATCCTGGCCCTTTATCTCTCAGCCTAAATAGGTCTCAGACCCAGATTTCAGGCTTCCCAGTGCAATCTCATCCTTAGGAGAGAAATTCCAACTGCTGCAAGGATCTCAAAGAGCGAAAGTTCTTAGTAAAAGCCATCTCGTAGTTTCTGGAAGAAGGAGTTTAAGATTTCATGAGAGGTTAACTAGATAATGTTAAAGATCCTTTAAACTTGGTGCTTATACAAAATTTTTAAAGCTTGGTAAAGTAACAGATTCTGGCCAAAGGACTGTATTCCTAAGGAAGAAAAATAATTGACTGTTAAAGTCAATATATTTAAAAGCTTGATGCTTTGATTGCCATGATGGAGCAGAAGAAAGGCAAGTCTTGCTGCAGCCTCTCATAAAAGGAAGTTTGGGGGTTGTTTGGTTGGTTTGGTCCTAGCAGTTGTAACAATCATTTGTTTCATAGATTCAAGACCTACTGTAAGAGAGGCATGGTGGCATGCCTATTGTCAGACCAAAGTTAAGTATTCAAAGTCCAGTTTGGTGAAGGATTGAGTTTATTGGACTTGGACTGGCTTACAGGAGCATGGGTTAGGGCTTACTCACAACAGCATGTTACCCTGCAATAGCTGTATTGAAATGGTAGAAAAGCAGGAATCCCGGGAACAGCCGATGCTTTCTTGCTTCTGGTGAATTTAACTCAGGAATTAGGATGCCAGAAACTCACAATCACACACAAATTCTACTGAGTCAGTGGCTCTAGGTTTTTGTTTTACAAACTTGAAGAGTAAATATCATGGGCCAAAGGGAAAGTGAATTTATAGTAAATAATTTATTATTAATTCATCAGTAGGAGCTTAAGATTCATAGGTGGGATACGAAGGGCAAGCGGACTTTCTTGTATAGCAGGAGAGAGTCCCAGATGTAGGGTATCACCAAGGGTCCCTATTTGAGGGTTAATAAGATATTTTTAGGTTGAGGGATGGGGAGGGAATCAGACCATAGACCTGTTGGGCCAGTTGGCCCAATACAAGATGTCTATGTGCCTCTTGTGTCGTAATTTGTAGCTTATAGGAAGTGCTCACTTATGCTGTATAAAAGGAAAATGATAATAAGAAAGCAGATCAGGTACCACAGGCTCCTCTGCCATTTCTGACCTCCAGCCGGGACAGAACTAAGGTCATGGACAGATTCTGGTCAAGGATATGAACCAGAACTCTTGTATAATATTAGAGTGACAAGCCTTAATATTATACATCCCAGGGGCTCAGGAGAGAGAACTACTAACGGCGAGGACTATTTCCACTCTCTTTTTTCTTCTCCGTCCTTTGTGCCCTGGAAGTCCCAGTATATAAAGGGAGGGTCCGAGCTAAATTGTGTAAAACTATCACTTCACGTCCACCTCTCCTAGGCGGTGTCTCCTTGTGGAATTTACCTTAAGTCAGGAGACTTGCCTGTGGTGCTATCATTGTTAGTCTTGAAGTTGGCGCCCCCTGGCGGTGTCTCCTTGTGGAATTTACCTTAAGTCAGGAGGCTTGTAGGTGGGCTGTTATCATTGTTATCCTCGGAAGTTGGGCACCCACCTGGGTGGTGTTACCTGTAGTCCTTGAAAGTGGCTAAGGGAGATATCTGATTCCAGAGAAAGCCTTTCCTGAGGCTGTTCTCCAAATACCTGGAATGTGCGTGTCCAGAGAGTGATCAGTCCACACTGTTAGCCCTTCTTAGGGAAAAGTCAATTGGGAAAACTATGAAGGCACACATGATTTTCATAACAGAATACAGCTGATATATAACAAGCCAAGTAACATCAAAAACTCCTTGGGATTTGGCTTCCTCTGGAGGAATTCCTTGATTCCTCCAGGCAGTGACTTTGCCATAACCAGCTGAGTTCTTATGATATATTTTTGTGGCCTGCAGCACAGAACATGTCATTTTTCAAGCTCTCTGTCCCTAATGTTGCCTGACCGATTCTTCTGTTCTCATCAGCATCACTAGAATGTCCCCACCTATCATGGACAACAACCTTATGGAAGCTCCATCAGGACTCCCGGTTTCAGTCACCCCTTTGCTTACTCATATACTCCAATATCTTAGAAGATTATTTGCAGTTGGTGGGGTACAGAAAGGAGTAAAGGCTAGAATCCTCGGTGAGGATCCTGTTAACACCTGCCATCATTCTACTATGACATGTCAACAGTTCTGTTATAATTACTATTGATCTTTCTAGCTCTGTATCATTCTGCTTATTCATGGCTGTGGCTACAGAGCCAAGGTTATCTCTGCTCTGAGATGGTAATAGATGTATATGTTATGTCTGAAGAAAAAGCCATACTACAGCAACTGAAGTTTGAGTACTCTAAAATAGAGGTGTGAGGATTACAGGAATTTGCAGGCTAGCCTAATCTATTTAAATCAAACTCTGATGCAATATCATAGATAGATGATGATGATGATAGATAGACAGATAGATAGAAAGACAGATGAATAGATAGATAAATGGGGAAAAAGAAAACAATTGTAGTAGTTCTTTTCTCTTGCTATGATAAAATATCCTGACTAACACAATTTAAGGAAGAAAGAATTTATTTGACTTAGAGTTTCAGAGGGAGTGGGTACATGGTAGCAGGAGTGGGAAGCTGAGAATCATGTCCTCATTCACAGACAGGAGATAGAGAGGGAACTGAAAATGGACAAGGCTGTGAACACTTAAAGCCCATTCTCAGTGATGGAGCTTCCTCACTGTTGTGGAATATTAATTTAAGATGCGCTACATTTGTTTATGCTGTGGAATATTTGTTAAATGATGCAAAGACATGTTACATTTGTTTGATTAAATAAAATTAACCTGGGGTCAGGAGGCTGAGCCAGCAACTAGCTGACAGGAAGTGGTAGGAAGGAACCATGTGTAGCCAGGGTTCTTAAGTGGGGGATGAGCAGAAGGATGCCCTGCTTTTCAGGGAGACACAAGCAAGGAGCAAAGGTTAGCTACTTGCTATTCAGCCTCTCTGAGCAAGCAGATTTTCACCTCAACCTTTGAATCCTGAGTTCTATAGAGGGATAGATATCTAGACAACATTCCCTTTAGCGCCTTGATAGAACCAGTGCCTGCAGTAATAGAATTCGCGCCTGGCTATAGCCAGTGTGGCTGAACTGCTACTGGTAGCTGCAGAGCTGAAATTGCTGCTTAGGACAGCAGTTGCTTAAGGGGCAGCTACTGAATTTCTTGAAAGACAACACTCTAACAAGTCAATGCTACCTCTCCAAACAGTGACGCTAACTGGGGACCAAGTACTCAACTGTCTGGGCCTTTGGGGAACTTCTTCCTTCAAACCACCACATCAACAAAAACAACAGCAACAAAAATAAATATCATTTTCAGGAATTTTAGTTTGTGGAATGATGTAGCTAATGACTAGACTGGGTTTAGCTGGGTTGGTTCTACTCATTAAGAATATAGAAATGGGCACAGATGACAATGAAAAGTCACTTTGGATTTGAAGTTGATGTCAGATTGTGGTAGTGAGGTCTAAATTTGACAAATCCTGGCAGGAAGCATTATCAACTAAGAGTGACTATGCTAGCAAATGTGGGATTAAGAACTCATAATGGGATATTATCCAACCTCCAGATACTTCAGGTCAACATAGGCTCAGTAGCAGCAAGACTGGGGAGATTCAGACAGAGAATAGAGTGGACACAGGGGTCATGTACATAGGGATTTCAGACTGAAAACTAGGTGGGATTTAGGGAAAGATCATCCACATCAAAAGCAAAAGAAGTCAGAAGAATCAAGTCCATTGTAATATCAAAGGCAAGGTAAGATGCCCTGACCTCATTAGGTTTAATTTTCACTGATGACCCAGATTTACAGCGGTTGATGCTTAATGGTCCTTCCCTCCTATTATGACCTGCAATTGCCAGAAGAAGCCACACTTGTGTGAAAAATTCTATAAGGTTGATTGATTGACTACAGAGATCTTGAATGTTACAGGTGTGAAGCCAAAATTGTCTTGGGCTAAACTTGGCTCTCAAAAGAGCCATTTATTGTCTATCTCTGTGTGCTCTGCCATCCTTGGGTCTGTTAGGCAAATCCTTTTGGAAGGAGCAAACAGCAGTATAGCTTCTACCAGCCCTCAAGCTAAGAATATATCCAGATAGCATCTGAGGCCCGTGACAGATTTCTGTGCTTTGCTGTAACCTGCCTGTTGATGTTTCTACCAATGTTTTTGAAAAAATGCTTTGATTTATAACCTTTATTTTGTTACTATAAAAACATCATAAAACTGTTGCCACATTGGAATAGGATATTAAGGTAAGCTGAATCTCTGTCCTCAGCTGTGGTCACTCAAATGTGGCTCTAGAATGAACTCTCTTATTCCTTTTGAGGTGAGAGCTATTTTTTTTGTATCAATATGAATCTAGTTAATATTGCTTATTATACAGATGGACTTATACAAAACTTAAATGTATTTAAAATTTTTATATAATTATTTTAAGTGGATAACATTTCACTATAAAAAGATAACTATAACTATTTTTAGGTGATGAAGAGTAAATCTCACCATATAGCCCAATTTGGCTTCTAATTCATAGTCTTCTTTCCTTTTGGACTCCTGAATTCTGGGGCTACAGGTATGTGCTATACAACCATCTTATGACAGAACTTTAATAGAGACAAGGCAATGTTATTAGGCTGTGTATTGAAGCTTGCATGTTTGGGAGACTCTGGTATTGGTATCCACCACCCCTTTATTAAATAAGAGATGATCTTGGTTTCAGATCACTAATAAACACTAGTAACAAGTGGAATCTCTCTCTTTAATCAGAGGAAAATGGAAAAGGAAAGATAATTTCTTTCATTGCTATTTAATGTTATTTACTGTCTGATTTAGGCAAAGTATGAAAATTTCTCATATTCCACTCAAGATCATTTCATGTTCCTCACAAAAGTCATCTTAAATATCACATTTTGAGAGATGCTACTCTATAACAAAACCTGGGACCGTGATTTCTATATTATTTAAATCATTGTACATTGGATGTGTATGGGTGTTTTGGCTGCATGTGTATCTGTGTGCCACGTGTGTGCAGTGTCTGGAGGTCAGAAGAGGGTGTCAAATCCCTTAGAATGGGAGTTACAGATGAGATCCTGGGATCTCCTAGGACAAAGTCACAGAAGTTGTGAGCTACTATGTAGCGGCTGGGAACTGAACCCTGGTCCTCTGCAAGAGCATCAAGTGCTCTTAATAGCTGAGCTGTCTCTACACACACACACACACACACACACACACACACACACACACACACACACACACACACACACACACGCACATAATTTTTCTAGATATTTTTGTGTAAACTCTTGATGTATGAATGAATTATTGTTACTCTGTATTAAACTTAAAATAAAAAAACATATGAAACTTGCCTAATGTCAAGTTCATTGTACTTATGATTATTGTGAAGGTTCTCTTAAAATGTTTACCCATGAAATAATAGTGGAAGGAGGTATTTACCTAACTTAATGAGAAAAAATAGACAAAAATTTAAATGTTTTAAAAACTTACAAATGTTTGTCCTTGGATCTATTTGTTGTTGACATTTTTTTATTGGTCCACACGAGTTTTGGACATCATTGTTTAGACTTTTCATTTTGGAAATCTGTGATTATCCGCTGATTTTTGTGTTTCCTTTGAGCATTGAGATCTCTAACCAGGGACTTCGGAGGAACACTTATTTGTCTGTGAGACTCCCTCCTGGGGAAGGAGGAGACTCATGTGTGGGAGTGACATCAGGGTTTGATGGGCACCTCTGTGGGATTTCAGGTTCTTAGGTCTTCAAACAAGGAATGAGAGACACTTAGGTAGTAGCAAGAAAAGTGAGAGAATTTATTGAGAAAGAACAAATTTCCAATAGAGGGAGCAGGGTAGACCAGGGAAACATGTTTAGAATCTCAAAGGACCATGCCGTAATAGGTTGGTGGCTTTTATGCTGCAGACTTTGGATTCATTTGCATAGCATGGGCTTTTCCGTGCACACTTTTTCCGTTACATATAATTTTACATGAATTCATATTTCAATCGTTAATTGTTTCATCTTAAATTTCCATCCAAGGGCGTGTATTTTTGCTATTATGAGTCATAGGTCACTTTTAGACACTCTGGAATGCCTCTGTACCTGTGTGCTAATGGCTCCAGCCAGTTCTCATGGATCTTGATCTGGGAATTTCCAATCTTCCTCTTTGCCAACAGGTTCTTTTAGATGCTAGTTTTACTGTCATCTTTAAAACCCTTCTGGACCCCACTCCCCACACTACGACCTTCCTCTGTAACTTCATTGTCTTCAGGGAATTCTTCAAGGGGATTGCTACATACCTGCACTAGTACTGAATTCAGGGCATTTGGCAGGACAGGCAAGCACTCTATTGACTGAGGATTCTCCCAGCCTGACATCCATTGCTTTAAATGACTCTGATGCCTTAGACTTTAGTTTCGGGTCACATGGAGTTCTAGAGACAGAGATCCTGTGAGCAGAAATAATTTTTTTAAAAATAAAAAGCCACTTAGATTCTTCAAATTATAATCTCATGATGACTAAAGCTACAATACGTGTTTAATTTAGGAATTAAAATAGAAATCCAAAGGCAGAGAGTGAGGTAATGCCAACTGTGTGCTGGCATTGGCATTGGCATGCTTTCATGTGTGTTGGCATGAAGGGAGTTGTAATACACCCATCTTATTCTTCAGTCTGGGGGTTCTGCTGTTGCTGCCTCATTCATTCCTGGCTTTCTTTTCGTTTCTTTCTTTCTTTTTTCTTATGAGAGTAACTAAAATTTGATCAGTTGATCAAATAAGTTTTAAACTGTTTTTTTCCTTTTTCACATAGGGTTTTTTTCAAGGACTTTCATTAGGTTATTATTATTTGCTATTTTCTATTTATCTTTGACCTGACATTTCTATTCTCTTTCTAAATTCAGGGGGCAGAAGATGTTTGAATCTTTCTAAGATAAGTCATTGAAGCTATACTCATTTTCTCTTCTCTAAGCGTAGAGTTAAGTTATCCCTGTATTGTAAATATTTTTATTTTCTCTATGTTATGGTGTTTTTTTTTTATATATCTTGTAAATCTTCTCTAGGTGGGGATAGACCAGTTAATGTTGCATTTGTTATTGTACTTGATAATATCAGACTTGCCATTTGAGAATTTTTTTAAAAAAGAAATATATTAGCAGAATTCATAGACCATATATTTCACTCTTTTAAACACACAATTCAATATTTCTTTTAGTGATTTCACAATGCTTTACCACCATTACAAGAGCCAATTTATGTCATTTTTCATTAGCACTAGAGAAATTCCATTATCCTTAGCAGTCACTCCCTAAGACCCTTCTCTACTCCCAGGATCCTATGGCCACTAATCTACATTTTTTCTCTATAGCTTTGTGTGTTCTTAATATGGTAAATAAGTGGAGTCAAATATCATAATATTGTGAGCAACTTCTTTCACATACCATAGTATTTCTAAGGTTCATTTTTGTGACAGTATATTTAAAATATTTTATTTCTTTATTGTTGAACAATATTTCTCAATACATACTATGTATCATCCATCCATCCATCAGTTAATGGACATCTGGATTATTTCTATTTTATGTTAGACGTTACAGATGATGTTCTAAGAATATTTTCATACAAGTTTTTATATGGACAAATATTTTGTTCTTGAGTGCATAGGTAGGAGTGGAATAACTCCTGGGGGATAATTCCCATGTTCCACTTTTTGAGAACTGCAGGATTGCTTCCCAGCACAGTCGCACCATTTTACATTCCAACGGGCACCATGTGTCTTTTGTATGCATTGTGTACCTTTGTACTGAGATCCCCTATTTACCAAGCTGAGGCAAGATGAAAAGGTAGGGAAATTGTGGGAACATAGGAAAAGAAAGGAGTCTTTCATCCTGGAGTCTGATTAAAGCTTGGGTCAATCAAAACCAAAAAACCTCGACACAGTGAACAATATTTTATGTGAAGGCTGCTAACACAGAAATTATATTCCTCTAATATACAGACATTACTTATTAAAGCAACAATGAGCCAGACCTAGGGCCTAAATGTATGTGACATTGGGTCTCGTTCCTTCCTCAGATGTCTCCTGAGAATCTCACACAAAACTCTTGACTTTTCAGTGAAGACATCTTGTCTTCTTTATCTCTGTGTGTGAAGGTTTTGCCTTATCAATAGTAATCTTGACAGATGTCCTCGGGAACCTCATTCAGGTTTCTTTCCAATCCTTTAAAGATAGCAACTTCAATTCCTACCACCATTATGCAAGTGACTATTGTAAACACTCAAAAAGTGTACAAAAGCAATGAGCTGCAACTTTCCATTGAGTTCATGCTCACTCTTGGATGAGAAACCTATACTTACATAACAACTCTGCTTCATAAACTGTCAGTTTTGAAATTAGTTTCTGTGGTGAAGCCATGATTGCCAGTTTGGCTTGAATCAAGGTCCCTAAAAGTCAAAGGTCTGCTCAGGCCATGGAAGA
Source organism: Peromyscus leucopus (assembly GCF_004664715.2). Classification (NCBI taxonomy): domain Eukaryota; kingdom Metazoa; phylum Chordata; class Mammalia; order Rodentia; family Cricetidae; genus Peromyscus; species Peromyscus leucopus. The sequence goes on from NC_051073.1 coordinate 53,555,619, forward strand.
TGACATTGTGGAGCTGTGTCCTGTCTTCTGTCTCTGTCCCCTAAATACTGACAAAGTCACTGTCATCATCACATTTCAATAACTTTGTGTGTGTGTGTGTGTGTGTGTGTGTGTGTGTGTGTGTGTGTGTGTGAGAGAGAGAAGAGAGAGAGAGAGAGAGAGAGAGAGAGAGAGAGAGAGGTCTTTTTAAACCCTTTGTTTACTAAATCTGAGTTTTGGGTCCACTCAGCTATTTTTTTTATTGCCTTTTTTCATCCCCCTGAGAAGGAGCCAAGCTTTGTTACTTTAAAAGCTTCATTTATTCTTAGCATTGAAATATGAACTTATTTATGACATACATTCCAGCAACTCTGGAATCTGAGCTTATTTTCCTGAGCAAATTTTTTTTTAAAGTTTTATACTAGGATTTCAAGTGCCTCTGCCTTGGTGTTTGGTAGCTGCTTTTCACTTTATCTCTGTTGTCTCGAGTGTGACTGACCAGGAATCACCCCACTCTGTGCACAGCTTTGTGTTCAGCTGATGGTCTATGAGGGGTTCAGGGAGTATATGCAAAGTTAGCTCACTCTCCCTTTTATGCATTGGACCCTCAGCCAGTCCTCTTTTCTACTTGGCCAGAGATCAGTGAAATGCTTGCCTGGCCCTTCTACAAGCTGCACGTTCATAGTCTCATTTTCTCCCTGGCTGATCCACTGCTTGCCTGAAACGGAAACACACCCTCGGGTTTGGAGAGCCGCAGTGTGTGTGTGTGTGTGTGTGTGTGTGTGTGTGTGTGTGTGTGTGTGTGTTTTGTTTTTCTCCCTTTTCAGTGTTTACTGCTTACAGGCAATGGCTCATACGTTTTGCCCTCTGGCCTAAATGGAACCAATTTCCTCTCCCAAAAGGTGATCATTTCTCTAGCCAGCTCCAAAAAGATGACACTGATGTACTTTCTAAAAGAGCTTGGAGGAATGGTTTTACTTGAATAAATAGATGGAGATTCTTCATAACAACTCTTCCTAAATCAGATTTTTGCCAGTGGTAAATTTTCTTTGTCTTCCAACAATGGTATTAGAGATGATTTTGTTAAATTTCATAGGGTTATTTTTTTTGTAAGAAATTTCAAGATGCAATTAAGATAGCCAGAAATTTGGCTGCTCATACCCTTGTGTTCCACTATCCCTTAGAGCAACGCCCATCCTTACAGTTAGCATCTCTCCCTGAAGCTCTGCTCCAGCTCAGCTATCACACAGCTGCTTCAGACCAAAGAAGAACCAGAAGGTACAAGAGTGGAGAGAATGCCTCTCTCTCTGTCCCTCCAAGTAGCCCTCAGCTTATCGTGCAAACTTGAACTTGTATCTCATTGACTGGACGTCAATCACATGCTCCCAGGTAGATGCTAGGATGGGAGATGCTTTGACTTGGGAAGGTTGTATCTGGTTTCTCTGACTGAAGAAAAAGTTGATGTTTACATAGTGAAGAGCAACGGATGCATGGATGCAATCCACTTCTCAGCCAAAGACCTAACTCTCAAAGCTCTTCCTGGAAACACCTCCTCTGAATTCCCTCAACTTTGAAAAATAACTGTCTTTGTTTTTGTAGAATCCCTTTGCTGTTTAATCACATTCTTCTTTTCTTGCTGTCTTTTTTTTTTTTTTACTCAGTTATATAATAAGCTGTTAGAGTACAAGATTTCGGTTTCTCAGTGTATGTATCTAAGGAGGCATCTGACATCCCAGGTATGCCTGTCACCATGGGCACTTCAGTCAGTTGTTTCTCTAGATTATCGAGAATGAGTGAAGAGGTAAAACAGAAGCTCTCAGGGATACAGAGTCAAATCTCAGCTCTTTCTGTGCCATGGCTTTCCTAGAACTGACTAGCTTTCTACTCCCTAAAATCACCTCCCAGTCCGTACATCCATGCATGCCTTTGGTAACTGTCTCCAGGGATACTTTTTTCATGTGAAATTTCATTTCAAGCATGATTTTGTGGGATTCCTGGCCAACAAATAACTTTGGCAGGAATGTTGACAGTTCACTGTAAAGCATCTCCAGCAGATGTATACACCATCAACTAGTTTCTGGAGAAAAAAAAAAAAAAAAAAAAAAAAAAAAAAAAAAAAAAAAAAACACTACCAGGACAGACCGACAAATCTTGATTCCATAGTATCTTTTCTTTTTTTAATTAACTCACAAAATCTCATTGCAAGTCAGGATGAAATCTGAGAATCCTACAAACTTAGACAGAACTTCTCAGACTCTCCAACCTAGCAAGAGTTAACATTTCTCCTCAGGATGTATTTTGAAAATGAAAATTAAGGAGTGGGTCTTTTTCCAGTACTTGAAGGCCTGTTGTTCCAGCCTGAAAGAAAAAGAATCCCAACATTTATTTTTTAGAGGTCTTGGCTATTTCTTAGAAGTTCTCTGAAGACTTTAACTTAATTTCCCTGGAGATTTTAGTTCATGACTTTATTTCACCATGACCTTCACAGATCCACATTTTAACATGGAAACTCCTTTTTTCCCCCCTAGTAATCCTTTCAAAAAATGACAACAAACTAGGTTAAAACATTTAAGACCCCCTTAGAGTCAGGAAGAAAGACTGTATATATTTAACACACAAACTTCTGTGTGCATACACAAACACAGACACACACCAACACTTATGCACACACACACACACACATACATGCACACACAGACACATACACATGCACACACACACAAATACACACACACAGACACGCACAAAGAGACACACAAAAACACACACATGTACATACAGACACAGACACACAAATACACACTTGCATGCACACAGACACACACAGAATACTTCACTATTTAATCTATAATATATATATATATATATATATATATATATATATATTTGAAATATCAGACAATAATTTTTGGTGATTTGGACTATGGGATGAAAGCATACAAAACAAATTTGAAATAAACACATTTTTAAAAGCTTTCAGGTTTTAGTTCCCTCATTTATAAAAATAAAAGACTTGGACTAGTATACCTGAGAAGGTTGTTTCCACTCCCTGGTTTTATGGTTCTTCAGAACCAGCTGATTAGAACAGACACAGTGGGATGACATCATGCCAGGTAATATGAAATTCTTGACACCCTCAGTGGAATTTTCTCATCTTAGCTAACATACTCATATCAAATGCTGATTACACTATGCTTCCTACTCCTCCCTGCCCCTCACAAATCCAGGTTGTTGCAAATTACCTTCCTGAGGTTTAGACTACGGTTTGGCTGAATTCTTAGTGACTCATTGGAATGCTGTATCATTACCGCATTTCGTTCATTGCTCTTTAATCAGGTGCTTCTATGGCGTGGCAGTCTCTAGAATGTAAAAAGCAAATTGTTAGTCAGAGCAGGAAATGGAAAAATAGGTGCAATGTGCTTAGCTCTGCCAACGATAGAGAAAAAAAATTATAGTCAGGTTTCTGGGGAGCACTGAGCCCTACCACGACTAGGGGAGAATTACTCTTCTTCATGACTGTGTCATCACTTGCGTTCATTTTCAATACACACACACATGCACACACACACACACACACACACACACACACACATATTGCAATAACCATGTCAATACTCTCTCCCCCTCGGGCCTTTAAGACTTTCTTATCATTGCTTTCTGCTTGCATTGGCCTCACTCTTCTCTTCCTACTCTTTCCCAAAGAATATCGAGATTTTCTTTTTTAATTAAAAAACAGACAAGAAACCTTAACTGGCTTTACTTCTACTTGTGCCCACCCCTCTCCCTGATTACAAATCGTTGGAAGTGGTGGTGCAGCCTGATGAAGAAAGCCTGTAGACTCGTCTGCAGCAATGTCCTCCAACTGAAACGCTCCCTCTGGGAGGGAGGAGAGAGGCTCTCGAGTCTCAGGGAAGTAAACAACTGTTGAAAGTCTGGAAAAGCTGCAGCAAGATGCATGAGGCCCTTTGCCAAAACCACCCAGGTTAGAGAAGCTTAAACAGTTGCTCAGAAGGGGAGCCTCTTTCCAAATGGCCAGTCTGCCTGTGGGAGACTTCCCAATGTGTGGCACTGTCTGCATGTCCTGCAGCAAGCTCCAGGGATGCTGCTTTGGTGATCTGTTACCCAGGCTGGGGTGGACTTTTTGGTGATGCAGCTGTCTTTGAGTCATCCGTGTTCCTAGAGGTATTTTCCCATCTATACTCCTGTAAGTAACCCCCAAAGAAACTCATTGGTTCACATAACATACTCCATATTCATTTATAAACATACTTCCTAGTGTGTACTGAGCACCATACTAAAGGTTTCTTAAGCACCTAGTGGGTAGTGAGCACCATGGCTACTGAAGCAAAACAGGCAGGCTCTCCGTAAGGTTCATTCTTTAGGAATCGCTGGCATAAGCTGACTGACAAGCAATAAATAACACCAGAGGTGAACTGTATTGTTCAGGGTTCTCCCAAGAAACAGAGACAATGGAATAAATAGAGGATATTTTTATAAGATTTAGAAGTCCCAGAATATACTATCAGCAATCTCGAGACTCAGGATAGCCAGCATCATCACTCAGGGCTGGAAACCGGGGGACCTAGCGTCAAGCACAGGAGAAGATGGATAATGCAGCTAAGGGGAAAGAACCTTCTTTCCTCTATCTTTGTTTCAATTTCCTGGGCCCTTGCCTGCCCACATTGCTGAAGATGACTTTCTTTATTCAGAATCTAATCCAAATGCTCAACTCTTCTAGAAACATCTTCACAGTTACAAAGAAGAAAATTTTTCTTTCTTTCTTTCTTTCTTTTTTTTTTTTTTTGGTTTGGACATGTCCTAGTTCGATCAGAGTCCAGGAGAGACGGTATGTTGTCTAGTTCTACGTCAACTTGACACAACCTGTAGTCATCTGAGAGGAGAAGACTTCAGTTAAGGAAATGCCCCCTCCCTTTTTTTATTTTTGAGACAGGCTTTCTCTGTGTAGCCCTGGCTGTCCTGGAACTCACTCTGTAGACCAAGCTGGCATCGAACTCAGGGATCCACTTGCCTCTGCCTCCAGAGTGCTGGGATCAGAGGTGCTCACCACCACTGCCCAGCCTAACATTTTCTTAACTAGTGATTAACATGGAAGAACCTAGTCCATTGTGGGTCATGCCTCCCCCCAGGCTGGTGGTCCTGGGTTCTGTAAGAAAGCAGGCTGCACAAGCCAGGAGGAGCAAGCCAGTAAGCAGCACTCCTCCATGGTCTCTGCTTTAGCTCCTGCCTTCAGGTTCCTGCCCTGTTTGATTTTCTGTCTTGTCTTCCTTTGATGATGAACACTGATGTGGAAAGGTAAGCCAAATAAACTCTTTGCTCCTCAACTTTCTTTTGGTCATGGTGTTTCATCACAGCAAGTGGAACCCTAACCAAGACAGATAAGGATGATATGACCAAAATTGTCAAGGAAAAAGTTACTAAATGAGAGCACTATACTTAACACAGTATCTTTCCAAATGAAAAGGAAATAAAGACATTCACAGACAATGAAATTTTGAAAGAGTTCAGGCTATACCCCCACTGTAAGACTGCTAGAAGGAGTTATTCAAGATGAAATAAATGGACACTAACTGTTTAAACATAAATTATAAAATTCACTGGTAAAGGTAAATATATATAGCTGTCTCTTGGTGTTTATGGGGATTTTATAGCACCCCTGAAAAACAAAAATCCAAGAATGTTTGTGAGTCCATCATACAAGATGACATATACTTTGCATCTAACCTATGCATATCCTTCTATATAATTTAAATCATCTCTAGATTTCATATACTGTCTATTATATGTAAATATTATGTAAATAGTTGTCATACACTGTTATTTAGATAATAACGACAAAAAGAGTTTTCCTTGGTGTTTACATAGTATTTTGAAATATGTTCTATCTGTTATTGGTTGAATCTGCAAATATCAAATATAGATATGAAGAGCTAGCCATACTCAGAGACAGAATTCTCTAAGACCTAAATCAATGATGATATGTAGATCATTTATAACTATATTATAAAGGTAAAACACCCCAGACGTAATTAAAATGATAATCAAAGGAGAAGAGCAATTGTTGCACATATATCAACTAAATTAAAGTTAAAGATGGCAAAATAGAAAAAGCAGGCATTACACAATGCAAAGGGGGTCAGCTCATTAAGATGGTAGACTAGTTGGAAATGCTTACGCACCCAGCTCTAGCTAATTAAATAATTAAATAGAAACAAACTCCAATGCAATACAGAAATAAACTCTAACTACAGAGGCCGAATTTAATACCTCCTCTCAACAGTGGACAGACCGTCCATACAAACATTCAAGAGTTAAATAATGAACTTGAAGCATACTGTAAGCCAAATGGACCCTACGGGTATAATGTAGAACGTTCCATCCAACTGCAACAGAAAATAGTACCTTGTCAAGCACTCACAGAGCGCTCTTCAGGATAGATAATATGTCAGTTCGTGAAATAATCTTTAAGTTCAATAAGATTGAAATGATATTAAATATCTTTTTCTGATCGCAAGCATGTGAGACTAAAAGGCAGTGACAGGGAACACATTGGAAGTTTTACAAATGTGGAAATTAAACAGCACATACTCCCAAACCACCAGTGAGTCAAATTAAAACTCAAAGGGGAAGTAAAAAATATCATTAGACAAATGAAAATGAAAACGCGACATAGCAACACAGGACACAGCACTGAGTACCCTAGAAGGGATAACTGGGTACATTAAGAGACAAGACTGGCTTCAGATAAACACCCTGGCTGTACAACCCAGAAACTAGGGAAAGGCAAACAAAGTACAACTGGAGGTGGAGAACCGAGAAAATAACGATGGGTAAAGAGGAGCCAATGAAATAGAAAACAGGACTTAGAAAAATGACCAAAACAGATTTGACATTTTTAAAGGAAGGAAACTGAAACACTTAGATGGATGAAAAATACATATGTTTAAAATAAAATTATAAACTAAAGAGAAGGTATTGCAATTGATAACAGATATAAAAACGGTACTATTGTTAACAAATACACACCAGGAAGTATCATCTATAAGAAATGGATACATTCTATACCCAAGAAATGCTCAATCATACCACAAGAGCACTTGCTCAGCTATGTTCATATCAGCATTGTTTGTAATAGCCAAAACCTGGAAACAACCTAGATGCCCTTCAACTGAAGAATGGATAAATAAATTGTGGTACATATACACAATGGAATACTACTCAGAGAAAAACAATGACATCATGAGGTTTGCAGACAAATGGATGGATCTAGAAAAAATCATCCTGAATGAGGTAACCCAGACTCAGAAAGACAAATATGGTATGTACCCACTCATAGGAGGATACTAGATGTGGAACAAGGATGACTGGACTGCTACTCACATCACCAGGGAGGCTACCTGAAAAACAGGACCCCAAGAAAGACCCGGGGATCACCCAATGATGGAGAAATGGCTGAGATCTACATGAACAACCTAGACATGAGTGGGAGTAATGAAGGGTGAGGGTCGAGGGAAAGAGAGCCTGTGGGAGCAGGAGATCCCAGCTGGATCAAGAACAGAGAGGGAGAACAAGGAATAGGAGACCATGGTAAATGAAGACCACATGAGAAAAGGAAGAAACAAAGTGCTAGAGAAGCCCACAGAAATCCACAAAGATACCCCCACAAAAGACTGCTGGCAATGGCCAAGAGACAGCACAAACTGACCTACTCTGGTGATGGGATGGCCAAACACCCTAATAGTCGTGCCAGAAACCTCATCCAAGGACTGAGGCATCTAGATGCAGAGATCTACGGCTAGGTCCCTGGTGGAGCTCCTTGAGTCTAATTAGCGAGAAAGAAGAGGGTTTATATGAGAAAGAATTGTTGAAACCAAGGTTGGATAAAGTACAGGGACAAATAGCCAAACGAATGGAAACACATGAACTATGAACCAAAGGCTGAGGGGCCCCCAACTGGATCAGGCCCTCTGAATAGTTGAGACAGTTGATTGGCTTGATCTGTTTGGGAGGCATCTAGGCAGTGGTACTGGGTCCTGTGCTCATTGCATGAGTTGGCTGTTTGAAACCTGGGGCTTATGCAGGGATGCTTGTCTCAGTCTGGGAGGAGGGAACTGGACCTGCCTGGACTGAGTCAACCAGGTCGATCTCAGTCCTCGGGGGAGGCTTTGCCCTGGAGGAGGTGGGAATGGGGGGTTGGTTGGGGGAAGGGGAGGGGGGCAGGAGGGGGAGAACAAGGGAATCTGTGGCTGATATGTAGAACTGAATGATATTGTAAAATAAAATAAAAGGAAAAAGAAAAAAAAGAAATGGATACAGTCCTAGAAATGGACAACTCACCAAGCAGAAATCTTAAACAGAAAAATCAGAATACAGACCCAAATATTAGTAAGTAACTAGATGGAATAAGCAACAATAATTAATAATAATAATAATAATAATAATAATAATAAATCTGAAAAGAAAATCTAGGGTCACAATGCTTCACTGGTGAGTTCTGCCAAACATTTAAAAAAATGAATTCTTATCCATCTCAAACCCTTCCAAAAACTTGAAGAAAAGAAACTATTTTATAATGATTTCACTAAAAGGCAAAGGAAGACATTAAAACCAAAGTTACAGATCAGTATTCTTAGTAAATATGGAACGCATGCACAATGTTCTCAGTTGCAGCATGCTGCATCCACCAGCAGCATGACAGGCTGATGGTGGATCATAAGCAGACACCGTCTACCTCAGAGATGAAAGAATGGTTCCACACATGCCAGTCAGTAAACATGATGCAGCTCTTTATCACAATGGAAAAGCCATATGATCATAAAAGCAAAAAAAAGCAATCAACGAAATTCAACATCCTCTCATAACAAAAACTCTGATGGAAAGCGCACCACCACACACCAAAGGCTGAAAGACTGTATATGGCAAGATCACAGCTAGTATCACACTCTCGTGAAAAGCAGAAAGCTTTCCCTTTACAGTCAGGACCACGGATTCTAGTTAATATGGTTCTGATAATCCCAGCCAGAGCAATTGAGAAAAGAACAACTAAGAAAAAGATCAAATAGGAAAAGTGGGATGGGGGCTTAGCATGGTGGAGGAGGATTTGACTAGCAAATGCCTGGCCCTGGGTTTGATCCCCAACACTGAAAACAAAAGAAATGGACAAAAAGTACTAAGTAAAATTGTCTCTCTTTAGAATGATGTGGGATGGGATATAAATAATCTTGAAACCCTACCCCAAACACTGTAAGAATTAATAAATTCAGTAAATGTGTAGTCTGAAATAATCAACATATACAATCAGGCACATGTTTATGTATTAACAATAACTACCCGACAACGGAATAAAGAAAATAACCCCATTTATAGTAGTGTGAACAAAAATAAAATGTTTTGTGAAAAACTGAATCAAATTCATTTTGAATCAAATTTATTTATTGAAAAGTATAACATTGATGAAAGAAAGTAAATAATACACAAATCGATGGGAAGGTGTTTTACGTTCAGGAATTAGACAGGTTAATATTTTTAAAATATCCAGTGTACCCAAAGTAAACTGTAAATTCCACATAATTTCTAAGGAAACTCCAGTGGCATTTTCCACAGTGTAGAAAAAAAATCCCAGTATTCATGAAAATTCCCAGTAGCCGCAGAAATCTTGAAAAAGATAACACAACTAGAGGCTCATTAACCCGAAACCACATTACAAAGCTACAATGATTAAAACATCATGGTGTGAGTACAGGTGACCAACGGAGCAGAATTGAGATGACACAAATAAACCTACCATTTTATGATCAGCTGATAGTTGACATAAGTGCCAGGAATACACAGTAGAGGACAGAGAATCTCTCCAGAAAGTGGTGCTGGGAAAACTGGATATCTGTATGCAAAATGATGAAATTGGATCCCTATGCTATACATTCATAAAAATTAAACCAGTTTAAAGGCTTAAAGCGAAAGTCCCAATACCATAAAACTCCTAGAAGAAAACCAGAAGGAAGCTTCTGAACTTTGATTTTGGCAATGGGAGTTTTACTTTTGGATTTTGTCTACTACAACAGAAGCTCAGGCAACAAAAGCAAAAATAAGCCAGCAGGGCCCTTGCCCTGGTTAGGGTTACTATTGCTCTGATGAAACACTGTGACCCAAAGCAACTTGGGGAGGAAACAGTTTATTTGGCTAGCACTTCCACATCAAAGTCCATCATGGGAGGAGGTTGGGACAGGAATTCAAACAGGGCAGGAACCTGGAGGCAGGATCTGATACAGAGGCCATGGCAGAGTGCTGCTTACTGGCTGGCTCTTCATGGCTTGCTCAGCTTGCTTTCTCATAGAACCCAAGGCCAGGGATGGGATCACCCAAAATGGGCTGGGTTCTCCTCCACTAATAACTAATTAAGAAAATGTCCTACAGGCTTGCCTACAACCTGATCTTAGGGAGGCCTTTTCTTTAATGAGGTTCCCTTCCCTCAGATGACTTCAGCTTGTGTCATGTTGACATAAAACTATCCAGCACAGTCCTGAAAACTAAAAGTTTATGCACCTAAACACACACACACACACACACACACACACACACACACACACACACACACACACAAACACACACACACAAGAAAGAGAGAGAGAGAGAGAGAGAGAGAGAGAGAGAGAGAGAGAGAGAGAGAGAGGCAAAAGACTAATCAGTGGAGTAGGTGAAAATAATTGCAAACCACACATCTGATAAGGGACTAGTATTTGTGATGGATAATTCTGAATGTTAACTTGACTAGATTAAAAACACACCTAAAGGGATTAATGAATAGACAGTGAGTATGAATGTGATGGTGTGGCTAGAGACAATTAGATCACAAGGGCTATGACCTCCTCCATGGATTAGTCTTTTGAGATATAATATGATGGCATTTTTGAGAATTGATGGGAGAGAGGACTTAGTCAGGGGAAGGAGGCCACCAGTGGTGTGTCCTTGGAGCTATAACTCAGTCTGGTCCCTTTCTGTGTCCCCTTTCTCTCTGCTTCCTCTCTGACCTGAGCCATAGAACCTGCCACCATGATACCCTGTCTACCTACATAGGGCCAAGCAACCATGGACTGAAGTTTCTGGATCCATGAGCCAAAATAAATATTTCCTCACTTTAAGTTGTTCTTTCTGGTGTTTTGGTCATGGTGACATAAAGTAATGGGTCAAACCCTCATGCTATACACCTGAAATGCATAACATTTTATTTGCCCATTGTACCTCATTAAAACTGGAACAGTAACAGGCATGGGGTGGGGTGGGGGAGGGCACAAGAGGGACTATGGTATTATCAAGAGCAGTCCTGAGACTCAAAGAACTCCAGCTACTCTGATGATGGTCTTTTCTACTTTCCAATTACTTGTGAATTGTTCCCTCACCCATGAACTTTCTAAAGTAGGCTGATGAAAATTTTGGTTTCAAGCGAGTTCTGTGATGAGCTTGATTAGCCTCAAAACACAAAGAGAAAGGTGAATGGATGTGATAGTAACCTGTGTGTGAGCAGGGAGAGAATGAGCCAGGAAGAAGATTTTAATAAAGAGCAACGTGTGGGAGACTTGCTACATGATTTTTGGTGTATGAAACTCAGGGAGACATGTAAGTCAAGGTTCTGTTATCAGTGGAAACTGGAATTATACCTGGAGCCTAGAAAGGTGTGGTACCCTCACATACCAGGCTATAAATTGGCTAACTAGTCCAAGAATGAAAGAAATTGAATTTATATAATTCACTGTTCCAAATGATGCCAGTTAAAGCTAAATGTGATCTTAGGTGGATACCACCTATAATGTAGCTAGCTCACACATTCTTCACTCTAGAGAGCAGATTTTTATATAACATGACTAAACCATAATGTCAGTATTCTACAGTATTAGTGCCTCAGACATACTGTGTGCTAATCTTCTGAATCCTAATATTGTTTTGTTTGTGGCATCCTGCTGCTGAACTGAATTTAGCTTGTGTTGAAGAAAGCATTCTGATTTAGTCAACAAGGCTTGAGAAATCTATAAAGTCTATATTCTATAGCATCTAAACCAATCTCTGTGTTATCAAAACCTTGAAGAATATAAACAAACAAACAAATGAATAAATAAATAAGTAAATAAGAAAAGGAGGTGGAGATGTTTGGATTTAAAGAAAAAGAATTTGTATTTAAATTGTTTTTAGGTAAAATATCATAGTGAGGAATATTTTTTTTTTAATGAACACAAAGAGAAGGGAAATTGAATCTACTGAGGAGGTGTATAAAGAATGAAGCTGTATGTTTCAACTCACAGGTAGAAGGATGCTAAGAAACAATTTTAATCACTCTTTGTCTATTATCTCCCCATATTCTTCCCTAGTGAAGCTCGCTATTTAAACTTCCCATTCTATTGCATTACCTCATTTTCCTTTTCTGTGTTCTTTTCTCTCTCATCACTCACCCCCCCCCAGACTTTTTCTTCTCTTTCATTATGTTGTTTTGTGATACAGGATTTAAATATTTGTCAGTATACCCACAAGTGTAGTGAATAAGAAGAATGGATCAATATGGCTTAGAATAGCTTGGAAATATGTCAAATAAATTGCACTGTTCATGCAGTTTAATTCTTTTCTGCAATAATTATGAACGTAGTACCTACATTCAGGGCACTATACTAAGAACTAGGGACAGAAAGAGAAATATAACATTTTGTATTTAAAAAATTGTATTCCAGCACATTTAGTTCTGAAGTTTATTGACTGCTTTCTTTTGCTGGAGAGAATTGGTATATTTTCATTTATATGCCTTTCATCTAATGTTTTCTGAAGCTTCTGGAGCAACATTTGAGGATTAAATAATGAAGGTCTAGCTAAGATGACGGCTACTTTTCTCTTGCTTGGAACAGGAAGTCTTCCTCAGAGGAACTCTTTATATGCCTAGCACAACCTTGGCATTTCAAATTATAGCATGATGCCATAATTAAACTTTATCCTCCTGCAATCAAGAACAGAAAGATAAGATTGAATCGGCCAAGTCTTCCCTTCTTGTCCTTATTGTAACTATCCTCCTCCTCAACATTCCACATCAAGGGACCAAGTACGGAAGCTCAGGGTAGATTTTCTGTGTTTGTTACTCTCCACTGTGCTAGGGTGAGGTGGTCATGGTGGAAGTGGCCCTCAGGACCACAGATGTGGTCATGGTGGAAGTGGCCCTCAGGACCACAGATGTGGTCATGGTGTTGATAGTGGCCACCAGAGATTTCTACCTCAAATATTGTTTCCTCAGCCTCTTTCTTCTTTATCCTTCTCTCTCTTTAAGCAACCATTGACTGTCTTTTGCAAGAGAGGCACCATGCCATCGTAGTGTTCCCTTCCTCTGGGAACAAGTATCTCAAGGGCTTCCAGCGCATCTGAAAGCATACCGTGGAAAGAATTATGTAAGTTAGCATATTATCTGTTCGTTTCCACATATAAGTTCATTTTAAGTCAGTGTTAAATATAAACTTTGTTTAAGGAGTCAAAGACTGGCAAAAAATACTGGCAATCTCATCCTTTCCCATGTCCTGTTCTGCAGAGGCAAATTCTTTCAACACTTTTGAGCTTTTGTAATTTACCCTCATATTTCCTTTCTTATTACATTTATTTATTATTAGTTATTTAATTACTCGGTGTGTGTGTGTGTGTGTGTGTGTGTGTGTGTGTGTGTGTTGCACCATATGTGTGGAGGTCTGAGGAGAACTTGTTGGATAGAACTTAGGGGTTTAGGCCTCAAAGCAAGCACCACTACCTGATGATCCATTTTGTTGTCCCCAGTTAGCTCTGTATGTCTAACATGGCCAAAAGCTGCTATAGTTCCTTCCCTCCACATTTATTGTTTTCATTAGCTATTGATCTAGAAGTCAAGTCTGCAGCTCTCTCTCTCTTTAAATTTGTATTCTTTTTGAGAATTTCATACATTAATATTGTATTTACATCATTTCTACCTCTCCATCCCTGTTTTCATTCCTACTATGCCCCCCCATCCCTCAAATCTATTGTCTCTTCTTTAACCATCTTTGCTACGTTGAAGTGACTAAAGTAACTCCATTTTGTCCTGACTCCATTTTGTGTCTGCATAGACACTTCTCAGCCCTCTACCCTTCCAACAGCAACACATTTGGTTGGTGACCCTGACCATGGTAAAGATGTCTTAAACAAAATAATTAATGTTTACACAAACTTAAATGAAAACAACTGAAGTCAAAATTAACTGTCATATCATGTCTAAAATAACTCCTATGTTCTATCAAAACAAACGATGTAAGGTTACTCCAGCCTTCGTTTAACATTGATGTAGCTGTGTGGTTTTCGTGGTGTGTACCTTTAAAAATACTGTACCCCTGAGCCTCAGCACCAAGAGACTTTGAGGTAGGAGCCTACTGAAGGTTGCTGACCAAAATCAAAGGACTCATACTCTTAACTGGCTTAATTAGTGTTGTTGACTGTGTCTTTCTCTAGTGGAATTCTTACAGCATATATATGCTTATGTGTCTTAGTTAGAGTTACTATTACTGTGATCAAACATACCAAAAGCAATTTGGGGAGGGAAGGGTTTATTTGGCTTATGTTTCCACATCAGTGTTCATCACTGAAGGAAATCAGGGCAGGAACCCTAGCAGGGAGGGAACATGGAGGCAGGAGCTGATTGAGGAGTGCTGTTTAATGGGTTTCTTAGCCTGCTTTCTGACAGCACCCAGAACCACCAGCATGGGGGTGGCAGCACTCACAATGGGCTGGACTTTTCCCCATCAATAATTAAGAAAATGCCCTACAGACTTGCCTACAGGCAGATCTTGTGGAGGCAATTTCTTGATTGAGACACTCTCCTCTTCGATGACTCTAGTTATGTCAAATTGACATAAAAACTAGCTAGCACAATATGTATGTATACAAACACATGCACAATATACTGAGTCTATTTAGCATTGTTCATATGTAGATTTTTTTAGGGCTGACCACTTGAAATTGGATCATCTATTATGGGGCTCTTCTCTAGAAAAAACTGATTCTTTTGCTCTCAGAGGTGAATGACAGCTTGCAGCTCTTCTTCTAGGGGTAAGGCCTTGTGAGATGCCCATCCCCCCAAGTCCACATTGCTACTCTCTTTCACTTCAGTCTTCCTAGTTATGTGTTGGGTCAAGATGTAAATCTGTAACAGTGGAGCCCGAGGAAAGGTCTGCTGGGAGATGTGTTAGACACAAGTCTCTCAGCCTACATCAGCATTTTAGCCATTGCTATTTCAAACAGATGTCTACTAGTATATATCCAAGTGCAGTCCTCTGCACTTTGCCTACCTAAATTTCTCTCCCCCTGTGCCCCTGTGGAGTACCTTAAGTAGCCTGCTCAATGGTTCTGGAGTTGCCCTTGAAGTGGCACAGAATGAGCTCCCAACGATGACCCCTGACTAGTGCAGGAACAGGAGCCAGAAGACAAATTACCTCCTTTGCCTTGACTGACAGATCCAAAGGTCTAACTACCTGGTACTTTAGCAACCCAAGTGAAATAGTTGCAGATGCTCATGGTGGCAAACAGCATAGTGTTGTATTGACTTTCCTTCCCTTCCATTTCGCTTACCTTATTCTTGTTTGGAAGGAGTCTGGTGGAAGATCCATCTCAACTCCCCTCCCCTATCTCTTTCCCTAACCCCACCCCTTCAAAGCCGGCCAAACACAGCTCCTCCCCCAGAGAGGCTCAAGACCACTCCCACAGGGTATATAAAGTGGCATCCTAGAAAACAGTCATGTGATTTTCCAGTCTCTCATTCCTGTTTCCTATCTGGGGGGCCAGAAATTACCCGGGAATGTTTTACCATTAAACTGGGACCTTTTTCTAATTTCGGTCTGATTTTGATAGCTGCGTCAGTGGTGGAGAGGCTTATCAGGGCACAAAAAACTTTTCAATTCTCTCTCTCACATTCCCATATTAACTACTCCTTTGAAGGGTGTGTTTTTGGGCAAACACCATCTACTACAGATGTTTGTGGAGAAATGATTGTCTCAGTTTCATTTGCATTTCTCTTGCTGTGATAAATTACCCAAACAAAAAGAAACTTAGGGATAAACACGTTTATTTTAGTTCACAATTCCAAGTTGTAGACCATCAAAACAGGATAGTCTCTGTGTGTGTGTGTGTGTGTGTGTGTGTGTATGTGTGTATGAGAGAAGAGAGAGAGAGAGAGAGAGAGAGAGAGAGAGAGAGAGAGAGAGAATTTCTTGTATTTAATTTTCTTCTTTTTTCTTGTTTGTTTTCTAAAGAGAAAGAGAAAGAGAAAAAAAGGGGTGTGGAGTTGGGTATGTGGGGAGGTGGGGAAGATCTGGGAGAAGTTGTGGGAGGGAAAACATGATCATAATATATTATATGAAAAGATTTATTTTCATATAAATAAATCTTTATTTATAAAGATTTACACACACACACACACACACACACACACACACACACACACACACACACAATCTCAAACAAACAAAAAAACAAGAATGGCAAGGTAGCAGGAACTTGAAGCAGCTCATCACATCACATCCACAGTTGGGAGCAGAAAGCTGTGAATGCACACAGGCTCAGTGTTCAGGTAGCTTCACTACCCTTATCCAATCCAGGTCCCCAAAAGGGGAATGCCGCTCTCTACCTTCAGGTCCTGAGTCTTCCCTAGTTCATTTAGGCCATCAACGCTCCCCTATGGACACACCCACAGGCCAACCTGATCAAGACAGCTCCTCGTTTCACTTTCCAGGTGACTCAAGGTTGTGTCAAGTGAACAATTAAAACCAAGCATCCCACATACAAGGGAAAAGTCTGCTCCCTTTGGTTTCTTTCAGACACCAAATTGGAGACATGGCAGCTGGAGCTGTAAAAAGAGAGGCCAGAGAATTAGAGTCCAGGAATCAGGAAGGAGGGGTCTGGAACAGCAAACCTGCCCTACTAACCAATGCTACAACTGTCTTCTTCTGCATTTCTAGTTATGTGGCATCAGAGTGCTATCAAATTGCTGCTACCTAGGAGTTTCTGATTGCAGTGAATGAATCCAGAACAACCTTGTATTCTGCCTTGGCTTTCTGCCTCCCTGGTGCGGATGGGAAACGACTTTCTCTCATATCCTAACCTTTGCACAAAACTGTTTCTGCTGCTTGCAATGGCTTTCTGTTTCCTTCCTCTGCTTGTTCTTCTTATGTATTTTATTCTCATTCTTCCCTCAAGACTCAACTCAAGTTCCACATTTGGTTTGGATAGGCTGCTCCTATTTGCTAGCTTAATACCTTCCTCTGAGTGCTTAAAACATTATCACCATTTGCTATTTGTCTTTCCATCTCCTCAGTAGACTTTAACATTACTGAAGAGAGGAATTCTTTCAGTCCTTGATTGATTTTTTTTTCTCGAGACAGGGTTTCTCTGTGCAGATTTGGTGCCTGTCCTGGATCTTGCTCTGTAGACCAGGCTGGCCTCGAACTCACAGAGATCCACCTGGCTCTGCTCCCGAGTGCTGAGATTAAAGGCATGCACCACCACTGCCTGGCTCCCCTCATTGATTTTATATTCACTAAACAATTAGGTGTAATTATTATGGTTGTAGTATGGTATGATAATTATTATGGTATGTAGGCTGGCATGATAATGATAATATGAGCAGATCACAGATTGGATATGAGGTCAAAGTCACTTGACCTACCACTCCTATTTCAAAGAAAACAAAAGAGACTACATATGGACAGTAAAGAGACTTTTCTGTGTAAAAATAATGAAGACACTGTATAAAGTGAGTAAGACTGAGTTATTTTTGATTTTTCCAAGCAAAGAAATAAATTTGTCTTTCAATTTCTTTTTTCATACCAGGTACTGGCAAAGAAGCCTTAGAGTCAAGGTTTCTTGACACTTACTGAACTTTTTTTTTTTTTTTTTTTTTTAACAGTTTCTCTTTAGTTTGCTTTCTGAGCTCATTTAGCAGCTCCTCCTCCAGATCACCTGCCTCTCCCAAGTCTGGATAAAGGCGTTGCCACCCCCCACTTACTGAACTTTTAAAGTGTCCTTTGTTGCCTAGTTGAGCAGATACATGGATAGACACTGTTAATCACCTTGGGCCCATGGCATGGCTCAGCAGGTGAAGTTGCCTGCGCCAAGCCTGCCCACCTCTTGATACCCTTCTCTGGTGTTTGTCACAGCACCAGAACAGTAACATATACTCTACAGCAGTGATCCTCAACCTTCCTAATGCTGTGACCCTTTAATGCAATTCCTCATGTTGTGGTGACTGCCAACCAAACAATTATTTTCATTGCTACTTCACAACTGTAATTTTGCTACTGTTATGAACTGTAATGTAAATGTCTGTGTTTTCTGGTGGTCTTAGATGACCCCTGTGAAAAGGTTGTTTGACCTCAAAGGGGGGTCTCGATGAACATGTTGAGGAGGATTGCTTTACATTCTTCTCTATGATGCTGTGGCTAGTGTCCTCCAGCCAATGCTGATGTTTCTTCTGCCTGCTCCATGAGCTCTGCTAACAGAACACTAAAGGGGGGGCAGGGATTAGAAGGAAAGAGGAAGGACAGGGCTATGCTCTTCCCATTGGTTGTCTCTTCCTACTGCCACACCAGTAATAGAATGGCTCTTTGCTACAGCCACAGTTGGTTCTAATAGCAGCTTATTTTGTTTCCTTTTTCCCCCATAATACTATTGTTGTGCCCAGATTGCAACCCCCAGAGAGACCACCAAAGACAAGCATGCTGGAATGCAAAAGCAAAGTTTAATTTAGGATATCCAAAAGAGCAATAGCAGCCTAGGCAGGGACTTTGTCCAATACATCCAACACAGTGGAGGTCCACCTCTGTGCAAGCTCAGTTTTTAAAGGCAAAAACCACAAGGTTACATTATTTTGGGGTGTTAGTACGAGTACAATTCTGATTGGCTTGCTTCTAGGGACTTTCTAGAAATCATGGCTTAATCTTATTTCTAAGTGGGTGTTGCCCAACACCATTTCTCATTGGCTGCTCTCAGGTGGGGACATTTTTATGGTCAGTTACCCTGGAAACCAGGGTTGGAACATTCTTTGGTCAAACCATTACCTAGGGAACCAGGGAGAGGACATTCCATAGTCCGGCAGTCATTATCTAATGACTACCTTGTAACTCTGTACTTTTACACTTCCTGGTTTCTGGAATCTGAACTGACTGGTTTCAGCAACTCATGACCTATTCAAGTAACTCATGGCCTGTACCTAAAAGGAGAAATCTTAGACCTCAGTTTTAGGGTGAAAGCATTTTGGTCTTATTTCAAAGATGGCTCACACTATCTTTGGTCCCACACTATCTTCCTCATAGATCCCAATATCTACTGTGTCTTTACCCTCCTGGGACCTTCCTCTAAGTTCCCAAGACACTAGTGCCAGCCAGGCTCCATGCCTTCCTCTGACTTTTGGGTTTTGGTTCCCAAATTCATAACTATACTCATTCTGCAGTTGGCATCCCTTTGTTATTTCAATGTTCTCTTATTTCCAAACTTTCCTACCATTTTCTTGTTCAAATTAGTCTGTGTGAAGCATAAAAGGTCTTTGAACTGGAGCAATGTAAGTGTGAAACTTGCGGCTATTCTCAGTTGCTGGTTGCTAGGTTAAATGATCGTTCTATCATTACACCAGTTTGGGTGTGTTCTCACTGAAGGAGGAGGCATCCATTTAGCTCTTACACATCTAAAGTCATCCACAACCTCCACAGACAGAAGAAAATTAGACAGTATGGCAAGTGGGTGGATATTAGTAGACGTGGACCAAGAGATTTTGAATGATCTGGTACTAGAAGTGATTCTGGGAGATAGAGAGATGGGTCAGAGGCTAAGAGTTTATACTGTTCTTCCAGAGGATCCATGTTCAGTTCCTAGCACCCACACTGGGAACTTACAACCAACTGTAACCCCAGCTGCAGGGTGATCAAATGCCTCTGGCCTCACAGGCACCAAAACTTGTGTGGACAAACTCCTACAGAGACCCTCCCACACACATACTTAAAAATGATTAAATAAATCTTTAAAAGAAGCAGTTCCAGAACATAAGAGGAACCCACACCCTCTTCAGTCCCCAAAAGGAATATTGAAGAGATAAATGTTTCATTCACAACCAAGCTTGCTGTTATCTTAGCAAATTGGGAATCCATCTACCTCAAGACCCAGCCATACCACTCTTGGGTATGAGCATACCCAAGGAATGACCAATCATAACACAAAGATACATGCTCAACTATGTTCATAGCAGCATTATTTGTGATAGCCAGAGCCTGGAAACAACCTAGATGTCTGTCAACTGAAGAATGGATTAAGAAAATGTGGTACATATACACAATGGGGTGCTACTTAGCAGAGAAAAACAATGACAGCATGACATTTGCAGGCAAATGGATGGAACTAGAAAATATCATCCTGAGTGAGGTAACCCAAACCCAGAAGGACAAACATGGTATGTACTCACTCATAAGTGGATTCTAGATATAAAGCAAAGAACAATCAGACTGTAACCCACAGAACCAGGGAGGCTATATTGTAGGGGGGACACTATAATGACTGTGGCTTATAATAAGTTTTGATTTTACTCAATTACTGGGCAAGCCTCAATGAAACATTTCACAATTAGGATAAGAAATTATGCTGTATCAAGCTGGTAATAGAAAAATAAATTTAAAAAAGTGGAAAAAAAAAAGAAAATCTGAAAGGTAAAAATAAAATAAAACAGAAAAAAAAAAGATTGTCCCTGTCCTTGGTCTGTCTGTCCAGAATAGTGCCAAGACAAAGATTTCTGGTCTCAGATATACAGAAGCAAAGCTATATGGCACCCCCATATATGGTTTGTTTCTTATAGTTTGGAAAGGGAGAGGTAGTCAAGTTAGAAAGTAAGATTAAAAAAGACTTTCTGCCGAAAGAAGCCACAAAGCATACTTGGATCCCGTGACCCAGTGATAGGTCGTAACTGCTTAGGGCACATCCTCTTACTTCTTAGTTTGTACTGCTAAGTATGGGCATGAGGGAAACTTCATAGTTTAATTCAAAGCTAAACTTGACTTGCCCAAGAAATGTGCTTATGAGTGCCTACCCATAAACTGGAGAGTGAGTATAAGAAGTTAGGTTAAAGTAAGGCAAAGAAGGAGATAGGAAACCATTCTTTGCTGAGCATCTACTATATACCCATAATGGAACTGTTTAATGATGAAAAAGCTTTCAATTTTTTGATAATTATAGATTATGTGCTGTTGCAGGAAAAAAAAAACACAGAGAGACCTTTTGTAATCTTTTACAGTTTCTATTCTTTCACAAATTAGTAGGGGATGATATGAAATAGAGCTGGCCTAGTGAAATCAGTGAAATGACTCGTTGGCTAAAGGTTCTTGCTGCCAAGGCTGACAACCTGATTTTGATATCCAAAGTCCACATGGTAAAATGAGATGAAGAACTCCCCAAGTAGAACTGACTTAGTCAATTGTCTTTCTGACCTCCATACTAGTTAACTCTCTCTCTCTCTCTCTCTCTCTCTCTCTCTCTCTCTCTCTCTCTCTCTCTCTCTCTCTCTCCCCAGTCAATATCTATATATCTATTATTGTGAAGAGACACTATGACTAAGGGAACTCTTCTAAAAGAAAGCATTTAACTGGAGACTTGTTTATAGTTTCAGAGGTTAGTCCATTATTATCATGGCTGGGAGCATGTCATCATACTGATCAGTCCACTGGAACAGTAGCTGATAGCTACATCCTGATTCCATAGGCAGAGAGAGAGAGAGAGAGAGAGAGAGAGAGAGAGAGAGAGAGAGAGAGAGAGAGAAAACAGTCCTAGGCTTGCCATGGGGTTTTGAAACCTCACAGCCCACCCCTAGTGACACACTTTCTCTAACAAGGCCACACCTCCTAATCCTTTTAATCCTTCTCAAATATTGCCACTCCCTGGTGACTAAGCCTTCCAATATATGAGCCTATGGGAACCATTCTTATTCAAGCCACCTCTTTCTCCCTCCTCTCCCTGCAAAAAAACCCTGAAATCCTTTTTCACTATTTATAACAAAATAAATTGCAAATGAAACCCAAATCTCAAAAGAAAATACAAAGCCAAAGGTATTAGAATAAGGGCTTATTTCTAAAATATTGTTAGAGCTGAGATGAATTTAATAATATAAATCAAAACCTAGTGGCTCCTTTGGAAAGAAGAATGCTTGACTACATGCAAATTAAAACTCCTGAGTGGGAAGATACATAAAATACTTTAAAAACAAAACCACAAATGGAAACACATATTGGCAACATTTGGGGAAGAGAGTTGATTTCCTTTGTAAGATGTTGTATCAAATCCGGAGGGAAAGGACCAATGACCTGTAGAAAAGGGAATTGAACATAAGCAACATATAAATACAAACAGCTGAGGTATGAAATAATTCTTAACTGACTTCTAACCAATAAATTGCTAATTAAAATGTTACTGAGTTATCCTCTCATGTTGCTATAGAGTTAGACATAACTCTGAAGAGAGTAAAGAAGCTGGTGTATGAAGATACTGATTGGTACATTTAAAACATACATACATACAAACAAAAAAAAAAAAAACAAATAGAAAAACAGGTGCAACATGAGTGTGCCTTTGTAGAGAAGTCTTATCTGGGTAAAAATGGGTAGGCCCTTTATCATAGTTATCCATTAGTTGACTCACTCTAGACTCAAGAGCTGGGACAAACCTTAGAAACTGTAGGTGGTCAGTTCATCCCACCCTTTATAACTGGCAAGTTCTCTCTCAAAGGGTTTAGAAGGGTAAGCTAATATGATGCCTTTGTATGCAATGACAATCCATACATGTGCACATGCTGTGGATAGTGGATATCTGTATGCTGTGAATGTGTTGCTCTGATTGGTTAATAAATAAAGTGCTGATTGGCCAGTAGCCAAGCAGGAAGTATAGGCAGGACAAAGAGAGAGGAGAATTCTGGGAACAGGAAGGCTGAGTGAGGAGACACTGCCAGCTGCTACCACCATGAGAAGTAAGATATAAAGTACCGGTAAGCCATAAGCCATGTGGCAACTTATAGATTAATAGAAATGGGTTAATTTAAGATATAAGAACTAGATAGCAAGAAGCCTGAGCCATTAGGCCAAACAGTTTAAATAATATAAGCATCCGTGTGTTTATTTGGGTCTGAGTGGCTATATGCCCCGGCAGGACTGGAGATAACTCCAGCTACATGCACACATGTGCAGAAACATTCAGATAAAAACACAAGCCATGGGTGATGGTACTGTTTTGAGTAGTAGGATTTGTGAGTGGATATTACTATTTTTGCATATGTGTATATGTAGTGTATATGCATGTGTATGGTGGGAGCACATGGGTGTGAGGATGTGCACGTGTGTGTAGGCCAGAGGTTGACACTGGGTGTCCTCAATAACTGTGTACTTGATATACTGAGGTAGGGTCTCTTGCTGAACCAGGAACTTTGATTTGGCTAGTCTTGATAGTCAGCTTAATCCTGAGATGCTCTGTTTCCACTTCCTGGATGCTGGGATACAGATTACATCCAGGATGCCAGGCTGGCTGGCTCTTTTGTGGGTGCTAGGATTTAAATTCTACTCCTCACACTTGTGCAGCAAGCATTTTCTCCACTGGGTTGTCTCTCTAACCTCCAATACTACTTTTTTATAATATGCTACTGCACAATAGAAATACTTTAGCAGGTACATGCATTACTATCTAACTACCATTAAAAATAGTGGAAGAATTCAGTAATAATTTCCAGGCGTCACTGAGTCTCCTTTCAGAGGTCATGTTTGTCATGTTCAGAGTTACTTAACCTTTCACTTATTCAGCAATCTTCCCTGCTTTTGCTGCCTAGGTTTCCTTCTTCTGTCATATCTTAATCATCATAATTATCCTGTGTTACTTTATCGATAATAATTACTGAAATTAGGAATTTTGACCTATTTGTTTACACATTTACCTCTTGTCTTTTCTCACTATGAAATCAACTCCAAGGGAGCAAGACTTAGTACCTTGCTATCATTGTATCCTTACCAATAGAGTTTCTGGTGCATAGTAAATGCTCAGTAAATATTTGGTGGGCGATTGAATGAATTGTAAATGACATTAAAAAGGACTAGGGCTACATATTGACCTGTTTTGCTTAGAACACAAATTGAGTTTCCCCAGCTTAGACACTTGGCTTCTGTAGTGGTATTTGTTCTGTCCATGACCTTAGGCTATAAGGACCAAAGGAGGCAGTGCTTCCTGCCACTGTATGTGACCCCTTAAAAGGAGAGGGAGAAGGGTCACAGGGCCCTTCTCCCTGCTTCCTGCTGCAAGGTGGATTTGCTCCTGGTCAGATTAGAGGACAACTTCAGCTGTCTACTCTGTTCTGTATTGGTGAGTGTTTTTCCTTAATTTATGTCTTAATAAGTCCCTATTACCCATTAAATAGACTCATATGGAATGATCATAATAGGCTTCATTCTCTTTTCTTCATTCAATACAATGCATAGCTAGTGACTGCTCTATAGAAGACCTATGCTGTAAATGATAGTAAAATATTATTTATGCTGTCCTCATGGAGCTTACAATTAATTGGCAGGAACAGAAACCTGGGTCTTGCTAGCTAACTCACTATTGGCTGAGGAGTCCTGCAATCAGGAGAGGTCAAGTTAGTGAGAGGAAAGTAGTGATGTTTTGATAGTTGGTGGGTGCAGGGAGTTCCTGCTCCCCCATATTGAATGGCAGGCTCTTGGGAACCACCTTCACCTCCTCACTACTGGAATATACCCCCACGCACAGAGGAATATTGCATGTTATCTGTCTTCTGCCGGGTTTTCTCTCCCATATGGTTTCTATGGCTCCCCTGAAGCTCTAATGCATGGAGGGACTGCTGCCATAAATGCCAGCTGGCTCGTGGGCCCCATTTTCTCACCTCCTTTCTGCCAACCCTGTTTCAGAGAGCTGGGCCTGGTTCCCACTTTATCCAGCCTTATCTCAGAGTACATTCCCCCCCTGAACACAATCATCCTTAGAATGGGAGAAGAAGGGATGCAATCAAGATGGAGCATTTCTCTAATAATCTTTGGATCTTAGGCCTGGAAACTTTTACTAACAGTGACTCATCTCTTTGAGTTAATATATTACCCTCTATTGGTATTCTAATGTCTCTGATGATAAAGAGGGCACATTGAAATATTAATGTAATAAAGAAGGAGAAAGCAAAACCATTTAAAATCTCAGTGTGAAAATGTGAATCGGGTACTAGAGTGTTACTTTGGGGTTATAGATGATGAGAAATGAAGGGGCTCCTGTGTGTGTATGTGTGTGTTCAGTCTTATTTTAGCAGGATAGAGACAGTGGTCCTCCAGAAAGTGAAGCGGTTTGACTGTAGTCATGATCAAGTTTCCTGAAGCCTCCCTGCCTCTGGAAGTGAAGGAAGAGCCTATCAAGTTTTAATGGATATCCTCAGGGAGGCTATCAGCAGGCCAGGTCACTGAGTACCTAGGATAGACTCAGGAAGTCCATGTTTCCGATGCCTCTTTTCACTCTGGTAGGGGTTAAAGGTCTTGGTTCTGGTTAGAGCAATAGGGACTTGATTCTTGTTTTATTACTGGGCATGAAACAATATATCTTTAAGTAGCAGTTTATGCATTCCTAAGAGACAGATGGCAAAAGTATCTGCTCCATAGAATTATAAAGATTAAATGAAGGCACATAGCAAAATCCTTGGCTCATGTGGGGAACTTGATAAACACTGGCTATTTAAAGTGGGGTTATTAAAGGAATTTTTTTCCTACCAAATGCTGTTGTGAATGGCTCTTCTGATGCCTGAGATACTGGACCAGCCAGCATCCTCTCAGCCCTACTTTCCTCTTCATTTAAGTTTTCATATCTTCAAAATGAACTTGACAATTCCTTTAACCTACCTTCTTCCCGAGAACAAATTGTTTGAAAATATAAGACAATTTATCTTAGATGAGACACAGAGTCCTGGGGTATCTTCAAGTCCTAATATTTTGGGAGAGCACAAAAGAGGTAGAGAGGATGCATGCAGGTAAAAGGTTAGGGCTTTGTGATTCTCAAATGACTGCTCACCTGTTTCTTTTGACATGGCCTGGGTTTCCATTGGCTGGAATACAGCAGGAATTAGAATGTGAGCCTTTGAAGACCACAGTGTTCCTTCACATGTCTAACCTGAGATTTGGAGAACTTACCGGGTGGTGCTATCATGCTGTCTAGCTCTTCTATTCTTAAAGGCTAAAGAGAAGTGCCAAGTTTCCCTTCCTGTTTTGCTCCAGCAGGAGATACAGCCTGGGAACTTATGTCAAAAAGCTGAGAAAGTCATAGGCCCTTGTGGTAAAGACACTACTATTGTTTAGCTAACTGTACATGATGTGCCCATCAAATCGTCTTCTAATAATAATGTTTCTGTCCATAGATTAGTGGTTCTGTCAACTTTGTACAGAGAAGCTTCCGTTTGTTGTGGGCAGTGATTAATGCAGCGACTAATAACTGGTCAAAGTGTTGAGAATAAGTTAATTTGAGTGCTTAGCCTGAAATGGGACATCTATAGCACCTCCTCCAAGGCTCATAGGACATCATGAAAAGGGGACAGAAGGAGTGAGATCCAGAGAAAGCGGTATTGAATTCTGCTTTCTGGGGATAGCATGAAAATTTTACTCATGAGCTCACTGCAGCTGATTACCTGCAGAAGACCTGCACAAGACTGGACCCACAAACATCCCATCAGGGACTGGGAAAAGGCTCTAGAGTCCCCAGTCCTTCCCGAGGAGTTACTAGCTGCTAATGGTTGGCAGAGGAAAAGGAGACATTTTATTTAGTGGAGTGGCTACTAGTACGTTTCCGATACTATAAATAACCCATCACCCATCGTTACATCTCTATTTAAAAATCACTGAATCACTACAACAAACAAAAGACATGAAAGGAGAAGGGAACTTACTGGGAAGAGAAAAGGGGTTAGTGTCAGTGGGAGAGGACCAAAGAGGTGGGTATGATCAAATACATTACATGTATGAAAATATTATAATGAAAACTATTATTGTGTCAAACATATCCTAATTAAATTCTTTAAATATAAAACAAATCTATGCTGTCAGAAAAAAAGCAGTTTCAGGCAGCCAGGTTAAGGCAAACGGCCATGATCAACTACCCATATGATTTTTTTTCTAGCCCTTTAGTCCACTCCTAACAGCATAAGACTTTCTGAAGATCCATGGAATCATCTGGAAAGTCTAGAATGCAAATTTCTTAGCTCTGCCCATAAAGAGTAAAATATGGTAGATTCAGAGTAGAGCCTTAACAAAAGAATTTCTAATGAGCTCCAATGTGTAATTTTGCATTAGAGTAATTTGTACCAGATGGACCTATATATACCAAGCTACTGGCACATACATCAAGGTGTCAGTTACAAAGTTAACAAAACCTATCTTTCCTTTGTATTTTTAATTCTGTTTTGGTGCAAACATCTCATTTTCCCTCAGTTGAGATATGATTTTAGTGCTTAAAAAGATGAATAGGACAGATCCAGAGAATTTACAAAGTAGCTTCTATTGTTACAGTATCGTGAGTGAGGGCCAGTAAATGGCTCAGTGGGTAAAATGCTTGCTGTTAAATGTGATGATTTGCATTCCATCCCTGGGACTCACATGGTGGAAGGAGGAAACTTACTCCTGCAAGTTATTCTGTAACTACAGAATACACATGGGTCATGGCATGCACACACACACACACACACACACACACACACACACGCACACGCACACGCACACTCACACACAAATAAATTAAAAATAATCAAAATATACTGCATGACATTCTCAAAGAATAAATCAAAACACTAAAGATGTAATAAAAATTTTAAAATATGGTAAGTGAAAAAGGTCTAAATACTATTAACTTTCAGAAATAATAAGAAAGTAGAAATAAAAGGCACACACATATCTGAATATCTGTAAAAGGTAACACAGAAACCAAAGACCTTGGCATAATATTGAAGATTGCTATGTAAAGTAGAAGCAATAGTGAAGGGGAGGGTAATTTTTTTGTTTATCTTTTGAAATATTTTGACTCTTAAACTATATTAATATTTTAATATTCTAAAAAGAACATGAATTTAGCAAGTGTAAACTACTAGAATTGAATACAAGTGGAAATGTTTCACTTAAGCTTTAGATTCAAGGTAATAAATGAACATTAAGATTCCAACTGAGAAAAACATTGGGAACTGTATGCCATCATTGGGGGGATATTTTCTAAAAACAAACTCCTTTGTTGGTAGTGACATCATTGGAGGCCATTTTCTGTGTTTTACAGAAGTGAACAAAGAAGCAAATACATGGGTATTTTAGAGAACAGAATTTTCATCATAAGAGAAGCAAATGTGGAAAGGGGGAAGGAAAAGTACTCTACTATATTGGATTTTAATGGAAGGAATCAGTATGAACTCCTGGCTTCATCAGAACATATGTTTACTTGTTGGGTATAATGAAAGGCATGAAAGAGATTATTATACCCAGTAGCAAGGAATGCCCTTGTGATCCTTACCCTGATTTCTGACTACCAACTCCCATTCAAAAGAAGGAAGGCTTGATGAAAAACTGATTTGTGTTAATGAAGAGCAATGTGCATTTCAGCATGAAGTTGCATCACAAAGCAAAAATGTGCTCTAACATTCATAAAAAATTATATTTAAAAACAAACAAAAAATCACACATCCAGAAGCTAAGGTGAAGGAGGGATTTCTACTGGCTAAATCTGGGACAGCTGGGGTGTTAACATAAACAACTATGAGAATGAATTTCAAGCCATTTATTGTTCAAAATGCAAGCTCGTAATGGTACCAACACTACTGGAAATGAACAGAGAGAAGAAAGAAAAGTTTATCTCTACAGAGAATCATAAAAGCAGAAATAATGGGAAATTATGATTTTCTAGGTCTGTGGATCAAAATTACAATAATTGATTCAAGTAAGTCATCAAAGCATGCTAAAATTATTGAATAAAATATTGGTCTTTGGCTAGGGAAGAGCTCATGGTACAGTGCATACTTAGCATGAATGAGGCCCAGATTCAATATCAGCATTGCACAAAACAAGTCTTTAGAATTATCCATTTTCAAAAATATTTATTTATTTTTTTAGAGAAAGGATATGCCACATTTACAATAGAGATATCAGGCATCATTACTTAAACCACATGATTACAATTACAATTGCAACATTTGACAAACGAGTAACACATGCCTCCTGATATATGAGGAAGGACATAACGTCTTGCTGAAAATGTTTATCATATTTTAGTTACAACGAAGTAATGAAATAAATTCAAACTGACAAGTGGTTTGAAAAACAAGTGTTCTTAAAAAATAAAAATAAAACCTAAGACACAATTTAAAAAGTTACTCAAGAGACAAGGCAAGTAAATATGCAGAATTCTTGACTGGTCCTAGATTTTTAAAAAGTCATCAGAAGACATTATTTGGACAACTTGGAAAATTAATCAAGGAAAATATATCATAGAAGAATATATATATCTTGGCTACAATTTTTTGAAAATGATAACTCTGTGACTAAATATAGGAGAATGACCCTTTTCTCATGAAATCTATACCATAATATTTAGGGATGAAGAATTTTGATTTTTGTCATTTAACAGTTCAACACAAAAGTAGAGGGAAAAAGAAAATGTATCTGACAAAATAAAACTACTGAATCTAAGTAAATAGTAGCGTGTGTTTGTGTTACTACTGTTGCAACATTTTGGGTATTTGAAACTTTTCAAAATAAAAAATATGGGCTTCCGGGTATTGTTGGTTACAATCTGTATTATTACTAGAATACTGGGTGAGACATGTGCCTGTTAATAGCTCCATTGCTTAATGACTTTCTGTCTTTATGGTTGGCTGTATCCCTTCTCCCACACCTCACCAGGATGTGCTTGCACAGGTTCTTTAGGAGAGGAGTTTGGTGAGTGTTCTCTGTCTTACCATTGCAGAGGGATGCTCCCCACTTGAAGCACTTCTGCAGAGAGCTAACAGCCAACAGAGTATTATTGCAATCCTGGGATAAGATCATCTTTTTTTTTTTATGATAGTAATTTGTTACACTAGTTTGCCACGTGTCTGCTGTTTCCTTGTTAATCCAATAATCTATATGAGAAAAGCAATTTGACTTACCTCCTTCCCATCTGCCGCCCATCATCCAATCTATATCTTAACTATCAGTGATTTATTAGTGGCATCTGTGCATCTCTGGCCCATCGGCAGCCCCCTTTTCAGGCTCCTACTTGGGTACACTCCCTGAGTGTATTAGAAGGCAAACTGGGCGTGGCGATTAAAAGCCACAAAAGGAACGACAAACCGAATGCAGTTACAGAGGTTGCTCACGTCAAACAATGAAAATGTATGCACATGCAGGTGCTAAGAAGGTCCATTTCAGACCTAGTCTTAAGAAATGTTTAAAACGGGATATTTTTCACCACAAACTTGATTTCCTTGGCAGGTTGGAATTAGTTATTAGTTCCAGTGTCTCAATTCAGTGGTGCAGTTCTCTCCTGAAACTCCTGGATACCCATTTACATGAACTGAAGGCAGTGCATGAATCCTGGACCATGGTTTCTTTCCTGCAGAGACCAAAGAGTAGGTATCTACGAGGAAGATGTGCTGGAGCTGATCTGAAGAAGGGACCCTGTCTTAAAAAGTGTGAGCCTTAGGCCCTGGGTTCGATCCTCAGCTCAAAAAATAAAAAAAAAAAAAAAAGGAAAACAATTTTTTTTTTTTAAAAAGAAAAGTATAAAAAAAAGTGTGAGCCTTGTTTTCTGCACATCAGAGTATTGTATGAGCTTCCTTTTTCTCAAGTCACCCTGGCCTACTCAGAAAAACAATGCCTCTGGGATGACACTCCCAGAGGAGGAACCTAATGGTCTTGGCCAGGGAGAAAATAATGTGCATAACAGTCCCTGGCTGTCTTCCGTGAACTGAATGTGCCTTCACTTAGATTTCACCTATAGGAACTTGCTGCATATGGCCCAACACAAAACTGTGGTAATGAATGAAGCATGAATATGGGTGGACATGCAGGACCTACTCCTTAAACTGTTTATGTACAGCTTCTGTTAAATAGGAGTCCATATTGGATTGTGGTTAAATCACTGGTTAAATTTCAGCTTTGACTGGACAATTTCCTATTTCTCTGCATTATACCAAATTTATCTATTTTTTCTTTCATGTTTCAGCTATTTCATTAATATAGGACGGCTGCTGCCCCTCATAGCAATAATAACCATTCAACTGTTCATTGTTTTCATTTTCCATATCTCACTCCATGTGCTTTGAGTTTTTGCTCCATATTTATATGCTCATTTCCATAAGCAACATTCTTTTTTCTCATGTCCTAGAAGTCCTGAGATCTTCTCTTGCTTTGAGTTGGCCTTTATATGGCTTGTTCGGCTGTTTCAAAAACTTCTATCCCATAGTAATTCCTCTGTCGTCATGCCAGATGGTGACTCTCCAATCCCCACTGAGTAAGTGACACATGAATGATGGTAAAATGAGCTGATGATACACTCAAGAGTGGTTTCTAGAGCTTCTGGGTCTTAGCAGATAGAAAGTGAAAATAAACAATCATTCCAGTTCTGCCGTTCAATATCCATCACTTTCATTCCAAGAACCACCTTAGGCTGTCATCTTGTCAGTAATCTAGAAATGCGCTGTGGGAGGCAATAGTTCTGAACTCATGCAGTCCAGTTTTGAAGTGGCTACAGGTTGTGATTTTTGCATGGCAGTTGGTATAAGTAGCTTGTCCTCATGAACTTCATGCCAATTGTCTATGGGTGGGAATCATCTGGCTCCCTTCCTTCTCCCCTTGTGGTTTCGGCACAGTGCATTGTATTCAGAAGGTGCTCAATAAAAGCTTGAGAAATTTTGTGATTACAGTTTTACATTTTCGCTATGATTGCTTTTCCTTGAGTCATTTTCTTCTAGAACTCTGCATTATGAAACCCTTTCTTCTGTCCAAGAGTTGCATTTCTTCATAAAGAAATCATCTCCCTCCATCTTTGCTTAATTAACAGCCTTTTCCAGCACTTTCCCCCCCTTCTGACAGTTTCCCACTATTGTCTGTTTGCAGCTGTTCACAGTTGAGAAACTGAGTAGACATGCTAATGAGTGCCTGGTGTGTGGGAAGAGCACCTCCGATTTCTCCTGGACTGGCCAGGCAGCCTGTTCCTACTTAATCTTTCTAAAATAAGCTTTACTTGGCAGCCAGGAGCTGGGTTATTTGCAGTTTCACTCTGTGGAGGAAGTTCTTGCTTGCACTAGTTATCTGTGTTTCTATTTAGGCACAAACAAACACTCTCATGCTCCAAAATATCTCCTGTCTACACCACACATCAAATGCCAGAGCCAACCTTGCTCATGAACTTGTCCAAATGACTGCGAACCAGCTTACATTACAGGCTTTTTCTATTAATCAGCTAACATAGTAAGATCACTTGCTTTTTTCTGATCTGTCTCCATTTCTTTCTAGATGTTCTCATTTGCCCTCTAAGTATCAAGAGACATTGTGTCATGGAATAGATTGTGGTCTTTGTGATTGTCTTTAGAATTATGGCTGAGATGGAATATTTCCATTTGGGAATGTCGAGCACTTTGCCATTGTTTATCTAGTCTTTCAAGAAGCTTTGAGACAACGATATTGACAGCCAAGAAAGGTTACAGGGGTGTCTGAATTTCCCTGTGTCTAGGATGACAGTCTGCAGCACTGATCTGAGATTCTCATTCTGAGTCATGTATTTCACGGAGTAGGAGGAATTCAAGCTAGTTAATCCGCCTTCGATATGTTTTGCAGCTGTTAGGACTTCGTGACCTTTACACAAAGACACAGAGAATCTCACTGATCAGAGAGCAAGCTGGAGGGGACAGGTTGGAGGCCTGGAGAGATAGCAGGCTTTGAACAAGATGCAAGGTGGTTGCCAGATGTCTTGATGATGTGGCCAGTGTCTCAGTGAGCAAGAAATCCTTTAGTTTCCCAGTCTATCGTAGGAATATTCTTTTTCCAAGGAACTTCGGAGATGGATGTCTGACAGGAGAGATGGGATGAACTCCTTGTCTGTGTGTAATTTTTGAAACCTAACTATCTTGTTCGTTAAAAATGACAAGAACTTGTAGAGCAAGCTGGAACTGTAGGGTTCCTGTGAACTTAGCATGTGAGAACATAAAGATCACATCTACATTACTCTTCCCTGGAGAAGGAAGGAATGATGGAAGGACCACATTGCACATGTTTGTTTTATGTTCATATACTGCTTTTTGGCCAGTGTAGTCTCATTCCAAAGGAAGAAAGAAAGCTTTGTGTAAGGTAACACTTGCCATCTTAAGTAGTTTCATCCATATATGTAAGAATGGTGCTAATTTCCAAGTGAATCTAATTACTATTATGAGATATATTCAACATGAAGAAGGCACCAATTTCATTTATATGTCCTAGGAGCTGTGACTTCCTCATTGTCTCAGAATACTGAATCCCATTTCTTCCCTTAATTCTATCCCACAGCTCAGTTATACCCCTCCCTGCTATTCTGAATAACTATTCAGGCTAAATTGCTGGTGAGTGATGGGCAGGTGCTCATCATTTGCCTCAGCTACAGGAGTTCTTTGTTGAGTAAGCCAACAGGAAAAGTGACTCTTAGAGCTGGAGAAGTCGAAACTGTGTGCTGATATAATCAGAATAATTAGTCAAGCCTGGTAATCAGCAGGTGACCCAATAATTTGAACTTAGAAAACAAACAAGATATCAAGTAGACTAGGCTGCTGTTTCTAAGAGGAACACATCCCTCTACACTGAAGGAGACTATCCTTGCTAGTAATAGCAGGCTATTTTGATTTCTTTGTATTACATATTGATTTTACTCACAGACTGTGAAACTAGATACAGATGGTTGGCTCAATAAGTAGCCCAGTATGTCTATGATGCAGGCTAATCTATAGAAAATATGGAGGGAGAAAACTTGAAAATACATATCAGACCAGCTAACAGTGGATATTTACACATTGACCAATGAGAGTGTGAATGTGCTGGCTCTGGTACTGCCAACAATAAAGCCAAGGTAGAAATATCAACAAATGCCTCCTCTCTTTTGATATTCCCTTAGCTTTGGCCCAGCTTCTCTATGATCTGTTATCTAAACAAGTATTCAGCCTTGAATGGTTTCTCCTTGACAGAATGCTTTGGGGTCTTTTTAGAAATGCATCTTCCTACTCTGGATGTACTGAATCAGACACTCAGAGTGCAAGGTCTGTAAAAGTGGCTCAGCAAGTCCTTCAGATGACTTTGATGTGTGCCAATCAAGGTCTACAACTCTGATACCATGGCTATGTTTTGCAGACCAGCAGCAAGGATTCATTAACAATCCAGAATCTCCAGGTCTTTCCCCACAGCCCGCATTTCCACCAGATCCCAGGGATTTGTAGGCCCTCTAAAGTTTCAGTGGCACTGGTCTATGTCCTTATTCATAGACAAGCTTGGTTTATATCCCACCTACCTGCCAGAACTTCAACTCTTATCAAAGTCCCCCTAGTACTGCTACCAGTAGCTTCAAATCATGACACTCAATGGCTGTTTTCCCACCAGCCCTCACATCTTGTTCCATGCTTTACCACATTTCACACAGGTGTTCATTCTGCCCTTTGGACATAGCATATTTTTTTTTTTTTTTGTGAAAACAATGAATATTGCTTCTCTGGCTCCTTCATATGTGCTTTCCCCTTTTTGAATGCTATTAAATGTTAGTAACAGCCCTCAACACCGCCCAGGATTCTCTCTTCACCTCATGGATCTTAATTTGTATATTCTTCCTTGGTCCGTTTAGCTCTTACATTGCTGGCCTCTAAATCTATGTCATTCTCTGCTAACTAATTATGGGACATTTAGAAATATCTTGTAGGCATTGTAAACTAAACATTCAAGAAATTCAACTTAGCATCGTTCCACCCTCAACTTCTTCCTACTTTTATGTTTTTTTTTTCATTGAGTTAGTGTTTACCCACTCTTGAAGGTTGCAATTTACCCTTATTCATTATTTAAATGTTTTTATTTTTAAAATTAGCTTACAAAATAACAGGCTTCCACGTGGCACTTCACAATACTCCATTTTGTTGGATTCCTCACAACACCTCATCTCTCTATCTTCTTTTCTTAGTTGTAAACTTTGTCCTCATTATTCACTTTTCTACCTTGTTCTTTTTGTGGGGAAGACAGTAGAACTTGAAGCCACTTTTTCCCCTTCCAGATTCATGGTCTCTCTAGTTTTCTGGATCTCTCCCATATTTATTACCACACAGGTATGCATATTTAACAGTATAGTCTGGACTGAGCACATAGAGAAAATATTGTTCTGAGCCAGGATTATCTTGCTTCATAGTTCCATCCAGTTTCTTGAAAATTTCATTTTTCTTTGTGGTTGAATAAAATTTCATTGTATGTATGTAATGCATCATCCATCCATCTGATGGACATCTAGGTTGATTCCATGTTCTAGCGATAGTAAAATAAGCAGTGATAAACATATGTACAAGGATCCCTATGGTAGGATATAGAGTATTTTGAGTATAGTTGGGTCATACTGTAATTATATTTCTATTTTTTGAGACTACTACACACTCATTTGTAGAACGAAATTCTAAAAGGGTCTTATTAATAAAAACAAACCTGAAGCCAGGTATCGGGGTGAATGCTGCAAGATCAGAGAAGCAGAACAAGCCACAGCCACTTCACCTTGCCAGTTCCTCAACTGATCTTGTTTCCTCAGACTGGAAGCCTTTGAGTCCTCATCCAAATGTATCTCAGCTGAACTATTGCTCAAAAGCCTAAAAGCTTAACCAGCTCTAGTTCCTCATCCTCACGCCTTAAATACCTTTCTGCCTCCTGCCATTACTTCCTAGGATCAAAGGTGTGAGTCACCATGCTTGGCTGTTTCCAATGTGGCCTTGAACTCACAGAGATCCAGGCAGATCTCTGCCTCTGGAATGCTAAAATTAAAGATGTGTGCTACCACTGCCTAACCTCCATGTTTAAT
Source organism: Peromyscus leucopus (assembly GCF_004664715.2). Taxonomy (NCBI): domain Eukaryota; kingdom Metazoa; phylum Chordata; class Mammalia; order Rodentia; family Cricetidae; genus Peromyscus; species Peromyscus leucopus. The sequence continues at coordinate 53,591,703 of NC_051073.1, forward strand.
ATTGAGGCTGTTCTGTTCTCTGACCCCAGATAAGTTTATTAGAGTGCACAATATTTTGGGGAACACAATACCACCACACTCATTTCCATAATGACTGTACCCATTAAGAGTAAATAAGGATTATTTCCCCACATCCTCACCAATATTTGCTTTCTTGAGGGTGGCCATTCTGAATGGAATAGGGTGAAATCTCAAAATAGTTTTAATTTGCGTTGCTTTAATGACTAGAGATGTTTGACACTCTAAAAATATGTATTGGCCATTTAGTTTTCCTTTGAGAAATATCTGTTTAGTTCATTTATTAGCTAATGTATTGATTACCAGGTGCAATGGTTTGAATGAGACTGTCCCCCATAGGCTCATATGCTTATATGTTTAGTCCAGAACTCATGTGTCATTCAGGAAGAATTAGGAGGTGTGGCCTTGTTGAAGGAGGTGTGTTACTAGGGGTGGGCTTTGCGGTTTCTGAAGCCTGCACCAGACCCAGTGCCCAGTGTAAGCTCTCAGTTCCATGCCTGCTCCGGGGTATGCTGCCATGCTTCCTGCTGTGGTGATAACAGACTAGTGCTGTGGATATCACTCTGTATAAATAAAATGCTGATTGGCTAGTAGATAGGCAGGAAGTATAGGCGGGACAAAGAGAGGAGAATTCTGGGAAGTGGAAGGCTGAGGCAGAGAGACACTGCCAGCTGCTGCCATGAGAAGATGTTAAGATACTGACAAGCCACAAGCCACGTGGCAAAGTATAGATTAATAGAAATGGGTTAATTTACGATATAAGAACAGATAGCAAGAAGCCTGCCACGGCCATACAGTTTGTAAGCAATATAAGTCTCTGTGTGTTTACTTGGTTGGGTCTGAACAGCTGTGGGACTGGAAGGTGAGAAAGATTTGTCCTGACTATGGGCCAGGCAGGAAAACTCTAGCTACAGACTAGTCCTCTGAAACTGTAAACAAGCCTCCAGTTCAATGCTATCTCTTATCAGAGTTACCTTGGTCCTGGTGTCTCCTCAAGCAATAGAACAATAATTGAGATATCAGTTACATTTTGTGCTTACTTTTTTTGCAAATCTTTGTATTTCTGGACATTAACTGCTTGTCTGGAGTATAGCTGGCAAAGATTTTTCTCCTGTTTTGTACATGGTCTATTCACTATGTTGGTAGATTCTTTTCCTGTGAAGAAGATTTTTTTAGTTTCATGTAATTCCGTTTGTCAGTTCTTGGGGCTATTTCCTGTGCAGTTGGAGTTTTCTTCAGAAATGTCTTGCCTATATTTACAACCTGAAGTGTTTCCCCTATGCTTTTTTTTTTTTTTTAAGCAATTTCAACATCATTTTTAATTTATGGGCTTTTTTAAAAGATGTGTTTTATTTTGTGTGTGTGTGTGTGTGTGTGTGTGTGTGTGTGTGTGTGTGTGTGTGCCATGTGAGTATAGTCAGATCCCCTGGAGCTGGAGTCACAGGCAATTGTGAGCTGCCTCTCAGGGCTGCTGGAAACTGAATGCAGGTTCTCTGGATGAGTAGTATGTGCTTTTAATTACTGAGCTACCCATTTCTGAATTTACATCTATGTTCCTGACTCAGTTTGAATTGATTTTTGTGCAGGGGGTAAACATATGAATATAATTTCATTATTTTGAAGGTGAATACCCAGTTTTCCAGCCAGCACCATTTATTGAAAAGGCTGTCTTTTTCTCCCCAGTGTATGGTTTTGACACTTGCATTAAGAATTAGATGTCCACAGAGGTGTAGGTTTATCTATCTGCCGTCTGTCATTTTCTGATGATGCATATGCCTACTTTTGTGTCTGCACCATTCAGTCTTTATCATTGTCTCTATAGCATAGTATGAGGTGAGGTAATGGGGCACTTCCTATGTGTTCTTCCTGTCTGGAATTGCTTTGGCTGTCTGTGGCTTTGGAGTAAGGAGATTTGAGTATGAACATTAAGGTTTTGTGATTTAAAAAAAAATTAGTTCTGCAAAGAATGTCATTGGAATTTTGATGAGGATTGCATTGAATCTGTAGATTGGTTTCGGGAACTTAGCCATTTTCACAATATTAATTCAGCCAATCCAGGAGCGTTGACAATTTTTCCATTAGGTAGCTCCCTCTTCAATTTATTTCTTCAGCATCTTAAAGTTTTCTTTCACCTTTTTGGTTGGATTTTTCTTAGATAACTTAGGTTTTTTTTTGGTTATCAAGAAGGGAATATTTTCCCTGATTTCCTTCTCTGCAAAATTGTCTTTAGTTCTTACAAAACCTACTGGTTTTTATATGCTGATTTTGTATCCTGCTACTTTATTGAAAGTGTTTATCAGATCTAGATGGCTTTTAGTGGAATCCATGGTGTTTTTGAAGTACATAATCATGTCATCTGCAAATTGGAATAGTTTAACTTCTTCTAATTATCATCCCTTTTATATCTTTCTCTTGTTTTATTGTTGTAGCTAAGACTGAAAGCACTATATTGAATAACAGCAAACAGGGTGGATGCCCTTGTCTAGTCCCAGATTTTAGTATAAATATTTTGTTTTTCTTTATTTAGCATAATGTTGGCTATATGTGTTTCATCTATAGCCTTTATTATGTTGAAGTTTGTTTTACCTATTTCCAGATTTTTCTGGGCTGTTACCATGAAGGTGCATAAAACTTTGTCCAATGTCTTTTTAGGCAATTTCAGTCATTAAGTCTATTAATATGTGTCTTAGTTAGGGTTTTGATTACTTTAGGGAACACCATGACCAAAAAGCAAGTTTGGGAGGAAAGGGTTTATTTGTCTTACACTTCAATATCACTGTTTAACACTGTAGCAAGTCAGGACAGGGACTCAAACAGGGCAGGATCCTGGAGACAGGAGCTGATGCAGAGGCCATGGAGGAGTGCTGCTTACTTATTTGCTTCTCATGGAATACTCATCCTGCTTTCTTATAGAACCCAGGACCACCAGCCCAGGGATGGCACCACCCACCATGGGCAGGGTCCTCTCCCATTGATCACTAATTGAGAACATGTCTTACAGTTGGATCTCATGGAGGCATTTCCTCAACTGAGGCTCCTTCCTCTCTGATGACTCTAGCCTGTGTCAAGTTGATTCACAAAACTGCTCAGTACAATATGTATTATATTTATTGATTTGTGAATGTTGAACTAACTTTGACTTAGGATGAAACCAACTTGAGCATAATGTATGATCTTCTTAATGAGATCTTGAATTTGTTTTGTATTTTGCATCTATATTCATTAGGAAGGTTGATCTGTAGGTTTTAGTTGTTATTTTGTTGTTGTTGTTGTCTTTATCCAGCTTTGGTATGGGGTTAGTCTGGTTTTGTGGAATGAGCATGGCCATATTCCTTCCTTTACTATTTTATGGAGCGGTTTGAGCTCTAGTATCAGACCTTCGCTGACAGTGTGGTAGAATTTGACCATAACTCCATCCAGTCCTGGGCTTTTCTTTGTGTGGAGACTTTTGACTAGGTTCAGTCTCTTGCTTGTTATGGGTCTGTTCAGCTTTTTTATTTCTCTGGCATTAATTTCAGTAGGTCATACATGAATGGAAATTTATCCATTTCTTCAGAGTTTTCCAACTTATTGGAATATACATTTTCAAAGTATCTCCTGATGAGCCTCTGGACTTCACTAGAATCTGTTGTAACAACTCCTTTTTCACCTCCAAATTCTCTGTATTACTCTTTTAGTTCTATTTTGTTAACTTCTGCCTTGATTTTTATTATTTCTTACTACCTGATACATTTGGATTTGGTTTTTCCTTGGCGTTCTTTTTAAAACTTATTTACTAATTATTATTATCATCATAGTGATCATGATTAATATTTGTGTGTGTGGTGTGTGTGTGTGTGTGTGTAGGCGTGATAATGGGTGTCTGGGCACCTAGTCCACCGTGTAAATGTGGGGTCAGAAGACATCTCTGTGGAATCCAGTCTCTTGTTCCCACTTCATGTAGGATTTGGAGATTGAATTCAAGTTGCCTGGTTTGCCTGACAAGTGCCTTCACTCGCTGAACCACCGTGTTGACCGGTGTTGTTTTCCTAAAGCCCTAAGTCACATCAATAGGTTATTTATTTCCGGTATCTCCATTTTTTTTTTTTTTTTTTAATGAGAACACTTACAACTCTAAACTTTGCTTTGTTTGCTTTGGCTATCCTATACTTTCATTTTCACTTGGTTCTAGGATACTTTCAATCTTCCCTATTCTGTTTATTTAGAAGTTTTTCATTCATTCAAACATTTGTATAATTTCTGGGGTTAGTTTTGCTATTAGTTTCTAGTTTTATTCCACTGTGGTGTGACCTGGTGCTGGGAATTATTTTTAATTTTTTAAAAAAATTATTAAGGCTTGTTTTGTGGCCTATAATGTGGCTAAAGTCAGAGAAGCTTCTGTATACCTCTGAAAAGAATATATATTTCCTAATCTGTTGTGGGGTAATATCCAGACATCTGTGAAGTCCAATTGATCTATAATGTAGTTTAACTGGTTTCTTTGCTGCTTTTTTAATTGGAAGACATACACACACAAACACACACACACACACACACACACACACACACACACACACAAGAGTATGACACTGAAGTCTCTCATCTAGTATAGTCTTATATGTTCTTATATGTCTATATGAACTTATATGGTCTTTATGCCTTCTGGTGTTTCTTTCGTGAAATCAGGGGGCACATATTTGGTGCCCAGACATTTTATTTTAAGTATGTCCTCTTGATGAATTGTTTCTTTTATCAATATCTAGTAGCCCTCTTTATCTTTCCTCAATAGTTTTATGCTGAAGTCTATTTTATAAGAAGTGACAATTGCTATGCCTGCTTGTTTTAGATTCTTCTTGCTTGGTAATTTGATTTGCAACCTTCAACTCTCCATTTCTGGATGTCTTTCCTAGATATGTGAGTTTCCTGGAGACAACAGATAGTTGGATCTTGTTTTTCAACCAAGTCCATTTGTTTGTAACTTTTAATTGTTGATTTAAGAGCATTTGCATTCAAGATTATGATGAAAAAGGATTTGCTCTTATTTATTATTTGGTTGTTTATAGTTGGTTAATTGGTATTTTTTAAATCTCCTGATAGTGTTGGATGTTTGCTGATTTTCTGTGTATACATGATTGGTTTCTTTTGTTTTCCCTGTTCTGTATCTTTTCTTCAGTGTATACTATTTTCATGAGATTTTCCTACCATGCTGACTGAACTATCGTGAATTGACTTAACTGTGTTTATCTTGAAATATCCTCATTTCTCCATCTATTTTGATAGACCATTTAGATGCCTATAGCAATTTTGGTTGACAATCACTCACTTTCAAGGCTTGGAATGTACCATTCCATTCTTTGTTGATTTTTAGGTTCGTTGACAAGGGATTGAATTTAGTTTGATGTTTTTGGCTCTGTATGTTAGTGGTAATTTTTCTCTTAAGGTTTTAGTATTGTTTCTTTGCTTTGTATTTGTGACCCCTCTGAAAGGGTCATTTGATTCCCCCAAAGAGGTCACAACACACAGGATGAGAAGTACTGAGCTAGAATCATATGAGAGGAGGGAGTCAATTGAGAAAAATCTCTGTTAGATTGGTCTATAGGAAAGTCTGTCTGGCATTTCCTTGACAAATAATTGATGAGGGTGTGTGTAGCTAGAGTTTTCCTGCCTTGCCCACAGTCAGGACAAATCTTTGTCACCCGCCAGTCCCACAGCCCCTCAGACCCAACCAAGTAAACACAGAGACTTATAGTGCATACAAACTGTATGGCCATGGCAGGCTTCTTGCTTATAGCTTAAAACAATCCATTTCCATAAATCTATACCTTGCCATGTGGCTCGTGGCTTACCAGCATCTTCACATACTGCTTGTCATGGTGGAGGCTGGCAATGACTCCTTTTGCCTTCCTGTTCTTTCTTTTCTCCTCTCTGTTAGTCCCGCTTATACTTCCTGCCTAGCCACTGGCCAATCACTGTTTTATTTATTGACCAATCAGAGTAATTTGACATACAGACCATCCCACAGCATGTGGGAGGTTCCAGCTCACGGTGGGCAGGGCCACATCTAGCTATGTGGTCCTGGGAGGTATAAGTAAACAAGCCAAGCAAGCCAACAACCAGCTTTCTTCTGTGGCTTCTGTGTCAATTCCTGCTTCTAGGTTTCCTGTGTTGAGCTCCTGTTCTGATTTCCTTCCCTGATGGATTACAAGTTGAAACAATTCTTTTATCCCAACTTGCTTTTGGTCATGGTGTTTTCTCACAACAATTGAAACCTAAGACACCTTTGTTCCTGATATTTGTTCTTCTGGTTGGTCTTTGCTGTGCTTTCAACAATGTACTTTATTTAGTTGCTGAGTGATTCCTTTGTTTCTGGAATTTCTATTTTTTTTTAAGTTCCTCCTTGATGAAATTTTCTTTCATGATTTAAGAACTTTTCTTGAAGATACCAATTCTATCCTCTACTTTGGTAACTGCTTTAGGTTTCTATGCTATGATGAAACGCCATGACCAAAAGCAATCTGGGGAAGAAAGGGTTGATTTCAGCTTACCATTTGACAGCATAGTTTATCACTGAGGGAAGTCAGAGCAGGAATTTACACAGGGCAGGGACCTGGAGGCAGGAGCTGATGCCAACTCCATGGAGGATCACTACTTAATGGTTTGCTCCTCAAGGCTTGTTCTACCTGCTTTCCTATGCCATCCAAGGATGGCACTGCCCACAGTGGGTGGATGGGGTCCTTTTACATTAATAATTAGTCAGTAAAATATCCTACATAAATGTCCACAGGTCAGTCTTATGGAGGAATTTTCTCAGTTAAGATTTCTTCCACCCAGATATATCTAGGTTTGTGTTACATTTCTTGTTTATGAGTTGAATTGACTTTGTAAGTTTCCTTTCTATATCTGAGTTAAATACCATGTCCATATTGAGTTGGACTCTGTGCTCATACCTAAATGGGACATCTATATCACACCCATCCCCCACAAGGCTCAGAGGACATCTTTGAAGAGGGGGTAGAAAGATTGTAAGAACTATAGATGATGGATGACTATAAAGAAAGAGTGTTCTCTGGACATAATAGGGCAGGTGCACATATGAAGTCACAGCAGCTGTGACAGCATGCACAAGATCTGCACAAGCTCAAGCCAGACAGAGTTCCAGAGTGGAGGCAGGTTGGTGGATTCCACAACTACCCAAGGAGCTCTTGGTAACTGACAGCCACTGGAAGAGGGAGAATAGGTTTTCTTTAAGAGTGTGACCCTTGGTAGGTCTACCACCACCAAAAGTGTTTGGGAATCACAAACTAGACTTAATGAGTTAAAAAAAGAGAGAGAATACATGAAGTTGGGTAGATCTAGGAGGAGTCGGGATGAATATGATCAAAATAGGTTGTGTGAAAATTTCAGAACATTAATAAAAATATGATTTCAAACGAGTTAGACTCTGAAATCTTTTCCTGGCAGTTCTGCTATCTCATTATCTTTATTGTCTTGTGTTAGGAGGCTGCCAGCTTAGGAGGCTGTCATAGTGCAGTGTTGTCTAATTGTCTCTTTTTTTTGTGTGTTTTTGCTGTGTTTTGTACATCTGTGGGGATGTATTACATTTTCATTTGTAGCTTTACCCTTTTCCCACTCTGTTTGTTTTATTTTAAGGATGTCTTTCTGCTAAGTCGACTTCACTTGGATTTATGTTCAGGGAAGATTGATATAGTAACAACTATGATGGTCTGACAGGGGAAGATGCTGAGCTCTTGTCTTGGGTTCCCTATATGGTTTGGAGATAGCAGTTCTTGGATCCTTGCTGGAGAAAACATAGTATAGTTACATAGTGAAATGAAGAGTGGACATGGAATGGAGTAAGAAAGAGACAGAGTAGAACAGTGTAGGGGCAAATATATGATTAGAGGTATAAAAAAGAAGATAAGATATTGTATATTAGGTTCAAAGGAGGGAAAAGGCCAGACATGGGATACTAGTTATAACATATCAGTTAAGCAATTAGGATATAAGTGTACAGGGCTGGAGAGGATGGCTCAGTGATTAACTACACTCATTGATCTTGCAGAGGACTCAGGTTTTAGTTTCCAGCACCCACATAGTGTCCCAGGAAAATTCCTAACTCCATTCCCGAAGGATTTGATGCCACATTTTGACCTATGAGGGCACCAGGCACACATATGGTGTGTGTCCATGCAGACAAAAGAGTCATACATATGAAGTAAATGAACTATATCTGAAATAAATAAAAATACAAGTATACATACTAACAAAAATTAAAAATATGAAAAATTAAAGTATTTTAAAAATTTAGACAAGATATTTTGTATATGAAAAGAGGAAAGTAAAACTAGTGCCAGGAATAACTTTTCCCCTTTGGAGATGGCCTTAAATCCAGTAAGAAAGCTGCTGGTTGTTCTTATGGCATTCGAGCCGCTGTTCATCACTGGGCATATTTTGCCAGGCCAGTGATTATTGTACCTTGCAGAGTTCACAACTGAGTGATTACAGTTGATTACTTTCCTCCCTCAGCAGCCTGAATAGCACATTCTGGCTCTATAGAATCTAGCCAGTAGGGAGGAAGCTTCCAGGTCAGTACTAGATTGATTTCTCTATGTCCTATGACTCAGATTTAAGGCTTACTATGCAGGAAGTACTCAAATCTGGTATTATAAACCTCAACATGAACACATGGCTAGGAGAGTCCACTGACTCTAAGGAAAAGTCTACTAGCATTATTTTGCCTAATGAACATAATAACAAAATGTCTCTTAATACCTATTTTTATACCCATAGATTAATGTGACTATCAACCCTCATCAGAGAACGTTTTTCTTGCAGTGTGTGTTGGCTAATTTTATGTCAACTTGACACAAGCTAGAGTTATCTGAAAGGAGGGGAACCTCAGTTGAGAAAATGCTGCCATAAGATCCAGTTGTAGGGCATTTTTTTTTTTGAGACTGGAGTTCTCTGTATAGCATTGGAGCCTGGAACTCAATCTGTATCCCAGGCTGGCCTCAAACTCACATAGATCCACCTGCCTCTGCCTCCTGAGTGCTGGGTGTATGCCACCACTGCCTGGCTAGGGCATTTTCTTAATTAGTGATTGATGGAGGAGGACCCAGCTCATTGTGGGTGGGACCATCCTGGGGCTGGTGGTCCTGGGCTCTAGAAGAAAGCAGGTTGAGCAAGCCATGGGGAACAAGCCAGTAAGCATCACCCCTCCATGGCCTCTGCATCAGGTCCTGCCTCTAGGTTCCTTCCCTGTTTGAGTTCCTGTCCTGACTTCCTACAATGTTAAAAGTGGTATTGAAGTGTAAGCCAAATAAACCTCCTACCATGTCTCCTTCAGTTGTTTGGCCATGGTGTTTCATCACAGCAATAGTAACCCTAAGACACAGTGGTCAAAAATTGAGAGACTCAGATCTGGTCAAAGTGCAGAGAAGAAGTGATTGTGAATTGCTTATCCATGAATAGGACATCTATATCATAGTTCCTTTCCCCAAGTATCAAGGAGTATTGTGGGGAAGAGAGAGGGAAAATTGTAGTAGCCAGAGGTTTTAGAGCACTGCTGAGAAACACTGTTTTCTGGATATGGCAGGACCATTGCACACATGGCCTCAGCGACCGTTGTTGCCTGTACATGACATTCACAAGATCAAGCCAGTCAAAATTCCATCATTGATGGGGTAGAGCTCACAAAGCCGCACTCCCACTTAGGAAGCTATTAGAAGATGATGGTTGATGTGGGCAGGTGAGTCAAGTTTCCTTCAGGGATGTGGCTCCTGATAAATTGCCCATGATCCAGTGAATGGCCCTGCATTCTGCACATATTGACAACACTAAATAGTCTCAGTGGGTTCAAGAAGAGTTCATGAAGTAGGGAAGGAGACATGTGTATAGTGGGAGGGTGTTGGGAGGAATTGGAGGGGAGGGCATGGGGGTGGATATTTAAAAACATATACACATTCACACCCATGTATTTTTCAAAGATATTGAGTTTGATGTTTTCAAAGAGCAGATTAAAATATGCAAAAGAAAGTAAAAAATAAAAATTAAACATTAAAAACTATGTAAATACAAATGAGTAGTAAACTAAAATTGATATGTTCAATAAACTAAAATAGGTATCATGTTCTCAGTCAATGCTTCCACCTGACAGAGAACCAACACTATGTTTAGTTCTGCTCTTGGAACACTGCACCTAGTTCTGTCATAAACCTCCTGCAACACACATAGCCCCTCCCAGCTAATGTCAGGGTTCCTGGTGTTCTGGATCTGGCTCAGACTTCCTTAACTCACTTCACTGTCTCCACAGTCTGTGCGTCTTGGGGTCTGATGCTGTGAACCGGAAGCAGCAGCATGGTACCTGGTCTGTGCATAGTATACTTTCTGTTTCTAAACTGTCTTTTGTTCCACAAGACTCTAGCATGGGTGGAAGGACATATGGTGTGAATTTCCTAACCTTAGGGTCCCTTACTCTTTTTTGGAGCTGTGATGATGGGTTGCTGAGCTGTCCTTTGCTGATGAATTTCCATGGCATGAGGTCAGCTTCTACTGCTTTGGCGTGTCAGAAGTGTCTCAATTTCAAAATTTCAAACCCCTTCATTGGTTACTTGCTCTGCCAAGGATGGTTCAGTCTTCAGTTTGGGTTTCCAGCGGCACCTGGTGTGGTGCTATGATGGAGCTTACAGTTCTTTCCACTATGGCCAGGCCTGTAGCACAGAGCCAGGTCTGGGCTCCAGGAAGCTAGGTCAGAGCTGGCTCCAGAATCCAGGCACCCAGCCTTGAGCTACGTGGTGGGGCTCATCTACTGTCACTGCCGGTTCTGCCGCATGGAGCATCCTCTGAGAGCTTGTGTCATTTCTGTGGGCTTAGAGTATTTTTTCTTTATTCCCAATGGCAAATGTTAGTTGCCATCTAGTATTTACTTTCCTGCTTCAAAAGATGGCAAAATGTGTATTCTAGGACTTAGGAAGTTACCTTACAATCAGGGCTACTTGGGCGTTGTGTGGCAATTTCTTCTCAGATAAAACAATCAATCTTAGAGGGGAGTTCGTTAAGACTCAAGATAATCTTTTTGAGACTATGTCTCACTGCATCATTTTGGCTGTTCTGGAACTCACTATGTAGACCAGGCTAGCCCTGAACTTACAGACATCCATCCGCCTCTGTCTAGCAAATGCTGGGGATTAAAGGCATGCACCACCATGCCTGGTACAAGACTCGATACTAAAGGGGGGTTCACTAAGACTCAGGAAGTGAACAGTCTAAAAGCTTCAGGGGGTCCACAAAACTGACCAGATGTGCTAGACACCTCCCTCTTCAAGCTTATATAAAAGTAAGGACTCCAGGGAGATTTTCAGACAGGCTGAACTGCCTGGAAGAGGCAGAGACCAGCAAAGCTGCCTAGGAGAGGCAGAGACCAGCTGGGCTGCCTGGAAGAGGCTCAGACCAACTGAGCTAGCTGCCTGGAAAAGACATGGGTTGAGCTGCCTGCAGGCTGTGCAGTGTGCTCCAGATTGCCAGCTCCCGTGAGCTCGTCACCATGCTAGCTTTTGGTGTTGTAGCATCTTTGAGCCGTTTCTGTTCCTGTGATTCACTCCGCATTCATATTCCTGTAAGGAACCCCAATACAATTCACTGGTTCCCCAACTTGGATTTTTGTGGTATCCTATCTTTAGTTCGTTATCAGTTCTCTTTCTAGGGTGAATAGACATCTGCTCATGTCTCCACAGGAACAGTGTCAGACAACACTGGGGGAAATGTAGGTGCAAGCCTTGAAGGAAGGTTCTCTAAGATCCTGAGCACACCCCATTCTTCCCCTTCCTGTATCCTTCTGCCTGGATCACAGGGGCATGGACCTGACTCTAGCGTGATGTAATTCAGGAGCTGGAAGTCCACACCAGGGTAGCACAGTGAAGAGGTAGCAGGAGTCGTGTCCCTCTGAGAGGAAAGCCAGTGCTCAGCTGACTCCTGTGTTGTGCGAAAGAAGTAAAACTTCCTTCTCACAATTATTTCAGGTCTTCTGTTCTCACAGTTGCACTTAATCTAAGATATGAAACCCATGTCTAATTACCACGAAGACTTACTGATTTTACCTCAAAATATGTTTGGCTAAAAGAGAAAACTGAAAAAAAAAAAAGTCTAGCTTTACACATCTTAATTGGCTTTTAATTGAAATTTTAAAATTGGGCAGCAGTCTGGGCCAAAAATGGTTTCATATGCTCCACCCTGCCACATGGACAGATTATATTTATAGCCAGAGAAGAGGAAATGACATATGGAAAGTGGAAGTGAGGTACTGAGATAGTTTGATTGGTTAAAGTTGAATGTTAGCCTTATTTGAACCTGATTTGAACAGTTGGCTGCCTGTGGTTGGCTGAAGGTTGGCTAATTTGATTGGCTGAGTTTCAGGTAATTGGTATAAGAATACCTCACAGTCTGTTAACACACAAAGTTAGCTTATAGTTCATTATGTACGGAGAAATATTTAGGACAAATTTGTCTAAGGAGGCAACGCTGGACCAAATGATACTCATTTAACAGTCCCAACTATGTCTCCTCTCCTCCACACGTTATGATCTAGTCCTAATTTAGACCCTTGTTGTCTTTGAAAGCAAGAAAGTATTTCCTAACTGCTGCTCACATCTCTAGTTGTATGTATATCTTGTGAGTTCATCCTCTACTAGATGAATAGTCTAATTAAAAACAAACAAACAAAAAACATTTTATCTTGCCACAACTCCTTTGCTTATAATCCTTTCTCTAAAGTGCAGCTTTCTAGTTCATTTCCTAAGGATTCCTTCTGCTCATTACACTGCCTAGGCTGATGAAGCATCTTCTAAATTCCAGATTAATCTCTCCCTTTTCAGGGATTGAGATTGCTGTCTTTGTTTTGGAATGTGTTGTATTGCTTCTGTTTGGAGGGCACATTCTTGGCTATTTTTTTTAACGATACAGCTGAAGGTTTTAATCTACTAGTCCAATTTTAAAAGATCATTTTGGTTGTATAATACATGCACCAGAAATTAAAAATATGTAGCACAAGTTTAGGTATGCTAATTTGGTATTTAGAATTTTATACTTGTACTATTCTGTATACAATTTGTATGTACACTTAAAAGCCTATTTTGAAAAATAAAAAAATAACTAGTTTAGTTTTATTTTTACTCTTATAGATGGATCTCTTCGGATAAGAGTACTGGGCTTGGGAGACCATCTGTCCAGTCTAATTTCATCTTTGATGTTCCCAAGTGAAGCAAGATTGATCTTTATCTCCTTTTACTATATTACTATCTCTATAACAATACATTGTTTGTTATGTGTTTCTCCTTCTAGTCCATAAGAATCTCTATAAACTTTGTATATATCTAATGTATCTTTTAAATTACTGTCACCTACTGTTTAAATACTATTAATATAGCCACCGATTCAATCCATATTTGCTGGATGTCTGTTATATACTAGCCTTGTTCTAGATCCTAAAGACTGAGCAGCGAATTTATCAAAGTTCCTGCCTTGATGTAGCTTATATAGCACGGAGGAACACAAAAGATGAACAAACAGAAAGTGTAAATAAAGTGTTAAGTGTGATAAATGACAGTATTTTATTGCTGTCTTAAGGTAGTATTTTGCTGTGTAGTTTTTAACACCCTGGAACTCACTATGTAGCCCTGATTGGCTTCTAACTCAGGACAATCCTAGTAACTAAGCCTTCTGGTATCTGGGGTTACAGGAGTGAGTCATCACACCCAGCAAAGAAGGAAAATGCTGAATTGATAGAATTTGAAACAGACCCAAGCTTAACAGTGGTCTTGTGCATGTTAACACATTTTGATCTATTAAACAACAGTGTGGATCTGTGTATATACCTAAATATACACACATAAATTGACTGTATACACACACACACACACACACACACACACACACACACCCCACACCACACACACAGATACACACACACACACACACACACACACACACACACACACACACACACACTTATCTACTCTCTTCTCAGTAGTTAGGAATCCTTACCAATACAATAAACTTCTTGAAAGGGTAGGTAGGTTTATGAAACAGCTTTCCTTCCTTGTCCTGTTGCCTTACTCTTCTATTAGAACATGGGCTATTTTGTTCTGCAATTGCCTACATAAATCATCATTTGCTTGTCAGTTTCTGTACTCAGTTGCTGAAGAAATACTTCTTATGTGCCTCCTGTACCTGCTCCTCTCATTTTTGTGTTCAACTTAACCCTGCATATAAATCTTCTTCCTATAAAATACTGCCAGCCTTCTTATCTGGTTCAGCTGTGACCTCTGAACATTCGTCCTGTGTTTTGTCTATGCCTGAAGAAGAACATTCGTTTGATTGTAAATTTCCTTTTTTTTTTTTTTTTATAGAAAATCACTTTATAAAAGTACAGTTGCTATTTGCCTTTTATGTTTCCTCTGATTGGGGAACAGAAATAATGTTATGTGTTTTCTAATTTGTTACTTTCAAATATCTGCACTTTCATTGATTTCATTTTTTAATCTGAAAAACTCAACAGTAATGCAAAGTGTATTACTTTGGAACACATTTTCTTTTTTAATTTATTTTATTTTACAATACTATTCAGTTCTACATAACAGCCACAGATTTCCTTGTTCTCCCCCTTCCTGCCCCCCCCTTCCCCCAGTCCACCCCCCTTTCCCACCACCTCCAGATCAAGGCCACCCCGAGGACTGAGATTGACCTGATAGACTCAGTCCAGGCAGGTCCAGTCCCCTCCTCCCAGATTGAGCCAAGCGTCCCTGTATAAGTCCCAGGTTTCAAACAGCTATCTCATGCAGTGAGCCCAGGACCTGGTAACACTGCCTAGATGCCTCCCAAACAGATCAAGCCAATCAACTGTCTGACCTATTCAGAGGGCCTGATCCAGTTGGGGGCCCCTCAGCCTTTGGTTCATAGTTCATGTGTTTCCATTCGTTTGGCTATTTGTCCCTGTGCTTTATCCAACCTTGGTTTCAACAATTCTTGCTCATATAAACCCTCCTCTTTCTCGCTAATTAGACTCCCAGCGCTCCACCCGGGGCCTAGCCATGGATGTCTGCATCCAGATTCCTCAGTACTTGGATGGGGTTTCTGGCACAACTATTAGGGTGTTTGGCCATCCCATCACCAGAGTAGGTCAGTCCCGGCTGTCTCTCGACCATTGCCAGCAGTCTTTTGTGGGGATATCTTTCTGGATTTCTGTGGGCCTCTTTAGCACTTTGTTTCTTCCTTTTCTCATGTGGTCTTCATTTACCATGGTCTCCTATTCCTTGTTCTCCCTCTCCATTCTTGATCCAGGTGGGATCTCCCCCTCTCTTTCCCTCGACCCTTGCCCTTCATTGCTCCCACTCATGTCCAGGCTGTTCATGTAGATCTCATCCATTTCCCCATCATTGGGTGATCCCTGTGTCTTTCTTGGGGTCCTGTTTTCCAGGTAGCCTCACTGGTGTTGTAAGTAGCAGTCCAGTCATCCTATGTGTGAGTATCCTCCTATGTGTGAGTACATACCATATTTGTCTTTCTGAGTCTGGGTTACCTCACTCAGGATGATTTTTTCTAGATCCATCCATTTGCCTGCAAACCTCATGATGTCATTGTTTTTCTCTGCTGAGTAGTATTCCATTGTGTATATGTGCCACAATTTATTTATCCATTCTTCAGTTGAAGGGCATCTAGGTTGTTTCCAGGTTTTGGCTATTACAAACAATGCTGATATAAACATAGCTGAGCAAGTGCTCTTGTGGTATGATGGAAGCTTTTGTAGAGCAAAGGATACAGTCAACAAGGCAAAGCGACAGCCTACAGGATGGGAAAAGATCTTCACCAACCACACATCTGACCGAGGACTGATATCCAGAATATATAAGGAACTCAAGAAATTAGACATCAAAAACGACCAACAGTCCAATTAAGAAATGGGCTATAGAACTAATCAGAGAATTCTCAACAGAGGAAACTCAAATGGCTGAAAGACATTTAAGGAATTTCTCAACATCCCTAATCACCAGGGAAATGCAAATCAAAACAACTCTGAGATACCACCTTACGCCTGTCAGAATGGCTAAGATCAAAAACACTGAGTACACTTTATGCTGGAGAGGATGTGGAACTCGGGCAACTCTCCTCCACTGCTGGTGGGAATGCAAGCTTGTACAACCACTTTGGAAATCAATATGGCACTTTCTTAGAAAATTGGGAATGAATCTCCCCAAAGATCCAGCTATACCACTCTTGGGCATATACCCAAGAAATGCTCAATCATACCACAAGAGTAAATTTCCTCTTGTCTTCAAACTTCCATCAAAAATTCCATGAGTGATCTGGAATTTTCTTCCAGGATACCATTTCTCTCTCAAGCTTCCAGTGGCAACAAGTCGCTTTCACCCACTTCTCTTTCAGGGCCAGTAAAAGAGGTCATTTTATCTTTATTTCCCTGTGGTCTCTTCCAGTCCACTCTCCCATGGTACCATCTTACTAAGGTGCTTCAGTTAGATTATGTTATTTTCTTTCCTTCCTTATTATAAAATCTACTCTGGAAAACAGTAAAACTTCCTTTCTACTCACGAGTCTGAGAAGTGATTCTAGTTATCTTTTTCTTTGTTGGAGGAAGGTTAATTATATTGCCTGTGATTTAGTCTTTTGCAAGATTTTGCTATCCATGTGATCAAGATTTTTATAATAAATACCTTGGTCCTTTAATTTCTTCAACTCTTGTTTTCTTATGAAATGGCTGTATGCTTAGACTCTTGATATCCAGCTTCCAATTCTGATTCTATCCTTCTTTGGATTTCATTCTCATAAATTGTTCTTTGTCTATATTATTTCCAGGCCTTCAACTTTTCTCCTAACTATAAACTCTAGCCTCATTCATATCCCTCCTCCCTTTCATCTTTATAATGCATGGTGGATGGTCTCAGTAATGTAGTACGTACCCTATAAAATCTCTGTATTCTTGCCTCTCTACTGTACCTAATTATCTTTACTCTGTTTTCTAACCAACCAACCACTTTCAACAGACATTGTCACCTTGAATATGTATTGTACCATCCCCTACTTCTATTATTTCCATTTTTGAGTAGAAGGTATGATCTTTTTCTGTCAAAACCTAGTCCTAGACTCTTGACTCAGAATATTGTCACAGTGTCACAGGGAAAGCACTGGCTTCTTCCTCAGCCTCACAACAACTTGTTTAAGCTCCCTGTACCTTAGCTTTTTTATTAACTTCCTACCTAGCCCCATAGCCATGTGTTTAAGCTCCCTATACCTTGCGCTTTCACTGTCCATGGGAAAGAAAAACACTTCCCACAGTGTTGATATGAGAGCAAAGTAAAACAGAAGCACATCTTGCCCAGTGATAAAGCAGGTAGTAAATAAATATTTTCCTCGTGCCATGTTAAGAACACTCACCCTACTTCACACTTCCATGTGAGCTGTCCAGCTCTTGTGGCCTTGTGTATGTATGTGCTTATACGTGCTCTCCTGTAAGCTGTAGTCAAGCTTCCCTCCACTGTTAAGTGACAAATCTCATAGCCTTTCTTACTTTGGGGCCTCACACGTATCTAGATTGCATCTGATACCATCAATGTCCTTGTTCATTGCAAAGTTTCAGCTCTCTCAATTTTGGTGAGGAAGTTTCTCTCCCTCTTCTTATTGCTCTTGTGTTTTTCTTTTTTTTGGGGGGGGAGTAGGTGGGTTCTGTTTCCCCTTTAGATCATTCCTTGCTGGTTTTTTATTTCTATACAGTTTGGCTTTCGACTTTTCTGTTCCTCCTCAGGGCCACTGCTCTCACCTCTCAAATGATTTCTTTCACTCAGCTGCTGCCAACACCTAGTCCTAGGTTTCCAGCACTCACTTTAATCTGCATGCCTGTGTTGGTCAAATCGTTGTCCCTATGAAAAATTACCTATAAGAAATTGGCTTAGGGGGCTGGAGAGATGGCTCATCATTTAAGAGGTTAAGATCTCATACTCTTCTTGCAAAGGACCCCAAGTTCGACTCACAGTACCTGTCTCAGGACTCTCACAATCGCCTGTAACTCCAGCTTCTGGGAATCTAACTGCTTCATTCGTACTCACATGCACAGTCACACTTACACACGAATTGAAAGTAAAAATAAAATCTTTTTTTTTTTTTAAGTTAAGAAATCTACTTAAGGAAGGAAATTCATTTTGGCTCAGGACTTGCAGAGATTTTTTTTTCATACTATGGAAACTTTTTATTATTAAGAAATTTTCTATTCATTTTACATACCAATCACAGATCCCCATCTCCTCCCTCCTCATGCTCCCCAGCCTTCCCCCCAACCCATCTCCCATTCTTTAACAATAATTTTTGGATTTATGAACCCAGGATATATTTTTATTTATCTGTGCCTTCTTCTTCCATTTCTTCCATTCAATATTTTACTGTGTATAGTACATGGGTCTGCTACCTCTGTAGTTAAATTAATTTTCAAGCATTTTACTTTATTCCTTTTTTTGTTTCAGAATTAGGCTTAATTTTTTTCATATATATTTACTTTTATTGAGATTTTCTATTCATTTTACATACCAACCACAGATTTCCTTGTTCTCCCTCCTCCCACCCCAGAGCCTTCCCCCCCCAAACCCACCCACCTCCATTCCCACCTCCTCCAATGCAAGGTCTCCCATGGGGAGTCAGCAGAGCCTGGTACATTCAGTTGAGGTAGATCCAAGCTCCTCCTCCCTGCACCAAGGCTCCACAAAGTGTCTCACCATAGACACTAGGCTCCAAAAAGCCAGCTGATGCACTAGGGACAGGTCTCTGATTCCACTGCCTGGGAGCCCCCTAAACAGTTCAAGCTAAATAACTGTCTTGCTTATCCAGAGGGACTAGTCCAGTACCATGGGAGCTCCTCAGCTATTGGTCCACAGTTCATGAGTTTCCACTAGTTTGGCTAGCTGTCTCTGTCCTTTTTTTTTTTTCTCACAATTAGTCTTATACAACAGAGAATTTCCCAGCTCAAGAGCTCTTGTTGCTTCCCATTGCCACCCAGCATCATGAGTTAATACTGTTCTGATCTACTTATCACTATTTTAATTATTACTGCTTTCCTCCTAATGAACTGCATTTCAACCAGGCTGGAGTCCTTCCCAAAGCATGCTTCACACCTTTCTGCTTCCTTTAAGGCATTGTGGTGTCCTTTTAGACAGAAATGCCTTCTGGTGTTGCCTGTCTTGAAGTCTCACTGTACTTCAAGCCTTAGCTAATCTTTGTTTTTGTTTTTTTTTTATCAGTAACTATCCCAACATTAAGAAACTTCTATTCAAATAAGTTTGATTTAGCAAAGAAAAAACAAATTATGACTTGTTCAACTTTTTTCTCTATAAATATAGTTGAGTACAACATACACCCTTTAACAGAGAAGTCATGAAAACAGTCTTATTAACAAAAAGCTAAGCAGCTGACCAAGAGTGGACAACAGTCACAGTAAAACATGGAGAGGACATATTTGGGATTTATTTTCCACAGGAATTGTCATGGCAACAAAATTTTTAAAATAATAAAACCATAACTTGAATTGGCAAGCTGTAGGGGTTGATTTTAGCATTATAGTCATTTCCTGGACCTTCTAATTTCCTTTCCTGATACTGTGATAAGGTACTCTGACAAAAGCAACTTTATTCTGGCTCACAATTTAAGGCACAGGGAAGTCGGGGGAGCAAGAGCTTCAAATAGTTGGTCCAAGTCAAGGAGCAGAGACCAATGAGTGCATGCTGGTGATCAGTTCCCCTGTTTTATATAATCCAAGATTCCAGCCAGGGAATGGTGCCACCCACATTGGGTAAGTCTCTTCACCTCAATTAACCATAATCAAGAAGACAGTGCTCCACAGGTTCTCCAAAGGCTTGCCTCCTAAACAGTTCTAGAGTCTGTTGACATGTAACACTAAGCATCATACTGGATAAGCTACAAAAGTACAAACCTTTGAGATCCCTGATAGAAATATACATACACTAAATAATCACATTTCATTTGTTTGGCCTTCGATGAATTTAGTAGTATGTGTGTCATGTATCTGTGCCTGTGTCATTCTTACTTTCAATGTTATCCCTTTAGAAGGTCTCCCCACCTGCTTACTCCTAAGTCGCATGTACCTGTCATATTACTAATACTTCTTTGTCTTCATAGTGTTTCTAGGATTGACCTGCATTGTTGCATGATGATAGCACATACATAAATATTGGCTAAATGAATTAAAATGTCAAGAGTATTTTATTCTTTTCTGACATATAAAACTCAGTTGATTGGTAGCCTTTAGATTTTAAGCCTTTTTTTTTTTACTCATCTCGGACATATGATTTTAAAGCATTCTATTCTTGTCTGTACATCTTCTTTCACAGAAGCACCAATCTAGTATTTTTCTTACCCTTTTCCTGACTTATCCTGCCTATTTTATAATATGGCTTAAAATTTCCTCAGAAGTGAAAATGGATTGTAACTCAGACTTTTGTTGCTTATTTTTTCCTTTTAATTCATGGTCATTCTTGTTCCAAGCTGGTCCTCGTTGACCTACTCAGAATCATTACTGGGAACCAGAAGATGGTACGTAATTGAATTGGTATCGCTGCTGTCACCATCAATTTGTGCAGGAAAAAAGGCTGAGGAAACACAAAGGCAGAACCTGTAATTGAATTTGGTTACTCCAAAGGTAAAACACAGTAGCAATTTTCAGAGAGCATGGCAGGTCAGTTGGTGAATGGGGTGGGATGAATGAAATAGATTGTCCCTAAGTTGGGAAGGGGGTTATGAAAGCTGAACAGATGACTTTGGATAACAGAGTGCTCAGAAGTCACTAACACTGTAACTTTCTCAAGGTCAACTCTTTTCTCTAGATATTCAAGTACAGTGAACAGTGAATTAAGAGATGAGTAGGAGATCAAGAGTAGTTGGTTCTTGTTCTAATTCCTCCAGTAAATATGAACTAATAACAAAAATTGTTTAATTCATCTGGACCATAGTTATCTTATTCTTAAGATTGGGACAGTAATGAAATACTTTTTTCTTAAGCCGCTAAGAGGACAAAATGATGTATCTTTGTTTTTATATAGTGTGTCACTGTATGAGATATTCAGATATTCAGAAGTTAACCCTATTTCTATGATCAAAGCCTCATCCCAGCAATGACTAATTATTTCAGTTAGCTTCTTTATTCATTGCAGAAAGCATACCACAGAGAATTGTCTGTCTCACATTGTATTTATTTAGCTTTCAACCTCCTATAAATATGCATTATCATGGCTGGAAATGTACCACTCCAAAGTCAGGAATATGAAAGGGACATCTGATAAGGGTCCTTATATTTTAGCATTTACCTAACCATAGAGAAAGATGATGCTTACTTTGATAATGTTATATCAATCTTATTTATTTGTTCTGTTTTCTGCACTCTGATTTTTGTGGCACTATTCATTTCAATACTAATTCTAAGGAGATCACACTCCATTCTTCCCTTTGTACCCAGAGATTTTCTTTTGTACTGTTTTTGTTTCTTCATGTCTTGTTTTGTTTCATGATATTCTGAAGTCCTTTTAATGCTTTAATCCTGGTCTTAGTTATTTAACAGGAACACTGAATTGGTTAAAACGTACTCCTTTCAAATAGTCTCACAAACTGTTGGAAGATTAACAGTGGTCACAGGCCTCAACTCATTTTGTTTTGGGTCATCTCTTTCTTACTCTCAGAGGTGTTAGGAACTGTAAACTAAAAATTTGAGATTCCAATGAGAGTCTGAAATCTGTTGTCTTTCAAGGGCAATGTTGTCCTAGTTACTTCCCTGTGGCTGTAATGAGACACCATGACCAGGGGGGTTGGCTTATGGTTTCAGAGGGTGAATTTATGACTGTCATGGTGGGGAGCACAGCAGCAGGCAGGCAGTCATGGTGCTGGAGAAGTAGCTGAGAGTTTACATTTGATCTACAGGCACGAGGCAGAGAAAGAGAGACTGAGAATGGGGTGGGCTTTTGAAACCTCAATGTCCACTCCTAGGGACACACCTCCTCCAACAAGAACTCATCTTCTAATCCTTCAAAAACAGTTCCACCAACTGGGAACCAAACATTCAAATATATGAGCCTATGGGACTATTCTCATTCAAACCAGTACAAGGTCATCTGTAACATAGCACTTAAGCCTCTGATTTATAACTCTGTCTGAGAATGATTATCAATAGCATTCCATTTTCCCCACAAAGATGTTTTAATTTGGATAACAAATAACAGGACCACCATACTAAAGGCAGTGTTTCCAAAGTACCTGCTAGCTCTCAAAACTGTGCTGTGAGAGCAAGAAGTGACTTTGGAGTCATTTGAACCTCTCCCATGATGCTGAGGTACAGCTGCAGTAGTTCGGATGAGCCAAACACTTTAGTGTTGCCGGAACTGACCCTGTAAACTGAATGGACCAAATTATGCCTCTACTTTTGAGCATTTAGTCCTAAAATTATAACATTAACCTGGGATCTAGATATCCCCACTCTTTCTTTAGTTGATTGATGTTATTTTCTAATTACAGACTTAGAGTCTTTAAAAATTGAAATACTATGAACTCTATCATATAAAGGTAAACTGCCCTCATAAGTATAAAATAATGATAAAGGCAATATTCAACATACTTACCATATATTTAGGACTTTATTAAGAACTTTTTTGTGTGTATATGTACACCAAGGATCTGTGATAGTGTGAGTGAAATTGGTCCTCATACTCTCACAGGGAATGGAACTGTTAGAAGTGTGGCTTTATTGGAGTAGGTATGGCCTTGTTGGAGGAAGCATGCCACTGTGGGGGTGGGCTTTGAGGTTTCCTATGGTCAGGATAATGCCCAGTATCTTAGTCAACTTCCTATTGCTTGCAAGCCAAGATGTAGCCAGCACAGATCTGCCTGCACACCACCATGCTCCCTGGCATAATGATAATGGACTGAACCTCGGACACTGTAAGGGAGACACCCCAATTAAATGCTTCACTTTATAAGAGTTGCCATAGTCATGGTGTCTCTTCACAGCTATAAAAACCCTAACTAAGACAGGATCTAAAGAGAGTTGCCTTATAGAAGAGGTTCTACAATCTTTCTAAAAGTAACAGGAGGCATTCTGGGGGCTCCAGAGGCAGATGACCCTTTACATTGATTTTTCTGGGAATCTGTTCTATTTAGTAGTACATGAATTGAAATACTGTGAGGGTGGGTGTTGTTGTTTTTTTTACTTTTTTGGGGGGCCCCACCCAGCTCCCAAATAAATAACACATGGAGGCTTATTCTTTTTTTTTTTTTTTTTTTTTTTTTTTTTGGTTTTTCGAGACAGGGTTTCTCTGTGTAGCTTTGCGCCTTTCCTGGAACTCACTTGGTAGCCCAGGCTGGCCTCGAACTCGCAGAGATCTGCCTGCCTTTGCCTCCCAAGTGCTGGGATTAAAGGTGTGTGCCACCACCGCCCAGCAGCGGAGGCTTATTCTTAATTACAAATGCCCAGCCATAGCTTGGCTTGTTTCTAGCCAGCTTTTCTTAACTTTAAATTATCCCATTTATCTTGGCCTTTCTCTATTTCTGTATACCTTTTTTTCTTACTCCATTGCTGATTGTTGTTGTTGGGTAGCTGGCCCCTGATGTCCTTGTTTCCTGGCTACTTTTTCTTCTCCCAGATTTCTCCTTCTATTTCTTCTCTCTGCCTGCCAGCCCCATCTATCCTTTCTCCCTCCTTGCTATGGCCATTTAGTTCTTTAGGTGTTTTAGACAGGCACAACAACACAGCTTCACAAGTTAAACAAAGGCAACATAAACAAAAGTAACACACCTTAAAATAATATTCCCCAACAGGCAGTCTTACTTCCCCTCTTCATTGCTCTCTGTCTTTTCATCAGAACCTGTCAGTTGATTGTACAATGTTTTCTATTTTGACCAATTCAGCATGTTAGGAATTACCTGGTAGTTGTACTGTGACTCTTGGACTGGAACGCTAATGGTCTTCTTTAGCTTGGATGACTGTATTTAATTGCAGTGATATGTTTGGACAGATCAGTGGTGACAGGAAGCAGATGCCCTGAGAGCCCTTATTTCTCAGGTTGAGCTGGCTTGGTGGTCAAAGTCTCCATTATGCATAGACTCTGGTTTAGAAACCTAAAGCACGGGTCTACAATGGGACTTTGAGATTTCTGCTACAAGAAAACCAATGCATTCAAACTAGTTAATAATTATGAGTCCTAAGTTTACATAATTAGCTTTTCCCACTCATTAATGTGATAGAATGGAAACAGACAAAGTGGGGGGAAATGGACATAATAGTACTACCATATTTGTTTTAGTTCGTACAGGGAGTCTTCTGAAGTCCTTGGAATCATTTGAAAGAATGTAAAGAGTTTATTATACCATCTTGGTAGTATTTACATAGATGTTGTGGATATTCAGGTATTGTATTCTGCCTAAGTCAAATGAGATTACTATAGTTTATGCCATTTGGCCCTATTGGGCCAGTATAATTCCAGTGTACCTTATAGTATTAACATCTCCTGGAGAGAAGCTCTTTAACACAGGATGTTCCCATTATGATCAGATATACATCTGATCTAATGTAAAAAAAAAAAAAAAGTCTCTCCAGCTTAATAATCAAGTGATACCCTTTAATTCTTTATCAAACAACAATTCAGGTGTAAATTATCTCTAAGTTGTTTTTCACCTTAAAGGCAGGCTTCTTGATAATTTTCCATTACTTCTCACTCATCTTCTATTTTCTGATTTTCTCATT
Organism: Peromyscus leucopus; assembly: GCF_004664715.2. Lineage (NCBI taxonomy): Eukaryota > Metazoa > Chordata > Mammalia > Rodentia > Cricetidae > Peromyscus > Peromyscus leucopus. The sequence goes on from NC_051073.1 coordinate 53,616,493, forward strand.
TCTAATGTTGATACATTCCCATAGGGTGCCTGGCCTCTGTTACCTCTGCTATATTTTAAACTCATCAGTGTTCCAGTCTTCACCTTCAGGGCCCATTGCTAATTCTCTTCTGCCATTATCTTTTGAACTCCTCAGAGCTGGGTTATTAATCCTAAGAATGAAAAATACTTTTCAGGCATAGCACATTTCTGGAAACATCACACAAAATCAAAATAATGAGGTTGATGTCATTTTTTTTCTGATTATCCAATTCTTCCTGAGTTGGATTTGATATCCTGTTTAATGAAGGCAGCAATAGCAACAACAGTGGAAGGTGGAGGTGTTTGTAAGGAAAAAAAAAAAATCACAGTGCATAGGATTATCCCGGCTCTCCTAGCCATTCTGCTAATCAAGTCAGTGATGCAAGCTTCGGTTTTTCCCAGAAGGCCCCTCTCTCCATAATGACAGTGAATACATTTGATGCTTCTTACCATGCCCTAGATCCCTGACCCCTTATCCCTTTAAACAGTCACTGCTGCTAAAAGGAACCCCAATGACCTAGTGGCATTTAGCTTCAGCTGAGTAGCCCCCCACCACCTCCCCTTGCTTGCCATTGAATTGCAAATCTGGGCATGCCTCAGTGAAAGCACTGCAATTTCTCTGCTGCATCTTCTCTCCCCTCCCCCTCAGGGACAGCAAAAGCCCCAAGGAAATACAGTCAGCCTCAGCTAGGCTGTGCCTCTGATCAGATTAACTCCATATTTAATGAGACATGTGGTGAACAACCAGCTGCACTCCATCCCGTTGAGCTCAACGAAGGACCAGTGGGTCTGGAAGGCCCTTATTTGGAAGAGTTGGGACCATGTCTGGTACTTTGGAACCTGTTTCTCTGGCCTGAAGGAATCTTTGCAGATTTCAGTGAATTAGGCTTAAAACCTAAGAAGAAACCTGAGCATTCTTACCTATAGGAGATGACAGAGTTAGGGATTTATAAACTTTTGGACTGAGTATTCAGTTCTAACAAAATATTTCTTTTGACATAAGGTTATACTCTGTCTGTGTCTTAGGACTTCTGGCTTCCTTTCCTAGTATGTAAAGTGTGAAGATAAGAAAAGACAATACTTAAAAAAAATTGGTTTATTTGATTTCATGTGTGTGAGTGCTTGTCTACACGTATGTATGTACACTATGTGCACACCTGGTACCTGCAGAGGCCAGAGGAGGGCGTCTGATCTGGAACTGTGGGTTACAGAAGGTTGTACCCCACAGATGGTTGCTAGGATGAGGACCTGGTCTTCTGTAAGAACAGCAGGTGCCCTTGACCTCTGAACTATCTCTCTAGCACCAAGACAAGCTAATTGTGAAAGCTGCTCTCTGTTCAGACTCCCTTGGGAGTCCACGACCTGGAAGCCTTCAGTGGAACAAGATACCTTGAGGAAAGAGTCAAGTCGGGAGGAGAGAGACCACAGTCTTGGCTATGTTTATTGACTTCTCCATGCATGTGGCAAACTTTCAGAGTGCTCGCTAGATGTAGGCACTCTGGTGAGTAAGGACAGTGGATGACAGCAAAGAGCTCATCCACATGGGAAGATAATGGCTCATCATAATCCACTGTGGTCACAACATAATCAAGATCCATCCACACAGAGTATAATGGGTTTACAGAGTAGAGACTAGCAGATCTATTTCAGGAAAAAGATGGCTATGCTCTGTGTACAGGCTAAGAACTACTACAAGATAAGCTCTACTTTCTTTATCTTTCTGAATCTCCATTGCTAATCACCTTGGCTTTTGCTTGCTCTGCATCTTAACCAAGGATCTGAACTAGGGCAATTTTTTCTAATTATAAGGTAGATAATTCATAGAAATTATTTGAAGTACTTACTGCTTGGTTTTTTTGTTTGTTTGTTTTGTTTTGCTTTTTTTTTTTTTTTTTTTGTTGTTGTTGTTTGAGATGGGGTTTCTCTATGTAACAGCCCTGACTGTCCTGGAACTCACAGAGAGTCACCTGTGTCTGCCTATTGAGTGCTGGGATACAGGTGTGTGCCACCACTGCCGGGCTTTATTTTACTGTTTAAGAACAGTAGATAGAGTCCCAGATCAGAATCTGTTGAATCTGCCTTGAGATATTTCTCAATCCAAATATGTCATCAAAAGTGTAGTTGGACTAAGTCAAACCAATGTATCTAGTTATATACCTTAATGAAGAAAAGGAAACCAGAACTATTTTAAAATATTAAAACCACACATTCTTTTGAAGACAAGCCAAAAGCCAGGGTAGTCTTTATTTCTGCTGATGGTAAGAGAGCTCTATATTCATCCCCAGGTGTAGCCCTAGGCCTCTACATTATCTCAGATAGTGTGATTGTATAATAGAAAAAGAATATTTCATTAGCGAAGATACCTGACAATTGGTTTCATCTCTGACATTAACTAACAAAGTTAGCTAAACTGTTTAAACTGAGAATATTTTCTATTAAATGATGTAGCTGGATGACATATTCCCTAAGTTTTCTTTCGGCTCCAAGAGTCTTTGTTCCTCTGTAAGTCACCCCAAGGGTGTAGAGTGGTTGGCAAGAGAGGTTAAAGGTATCAAAATAAGTATGAGAGTATGTTCTGGGGTGGCTTCTCTGGGCAGCCGCCTCTGGCAGAGGATTTATCAAGCAGATTATTTATAAGGGAATGTTTCAGACACTGGAACATAAGCAAAGGAACGAGATGAAGCAGGAATGATCAGAAGGCAGTTGAATATATGACTGTATCAATGGAAAGTAGATCTCTCCAAGCTGTGCTGAGTTGGGAGAGTGGACAGTGTTTTGGTGTCTTTCTGTCCGACCATCACTGCATACATACAGGCTGTGATGAGTGGCTTTCTTTAGCTGAAGTGATATTCACAATGAGGACTTGCTACCCATAGAATGTACTGGTAGTTGAAAGAGTAACTTTTTCAGTCCCGAGATAGGTTATGAGTATTCACTCTGGTGGTGGTGGGGGTCTATCAAGTTCCACATCCTGTGAGTACTAGAGAAATGTGAGTGAGAACACCTAATACCTTTCCATGCTCAGTAAATGCTAATCTATCCATTCTTCCATCCATCCATCCATCCACCCATCCACCCATCTGCACCCCCACCCATCCATCCATTAATTATTCTTTTTTCCTTTCAAAGGTCATAGAATTGAGTTGTCATCTCTCTTACAAGAAATAAAAAGTCCTTCTTTAAAGTAGGTTGAATTTATTAAGAACCTCCCAATCTGAAGCTGTTGCAAAGCTCTGACTATTTACCAACAACAATAGTGAACAACAATTGAATATTGCTGTGCAGCTTATGCTGTCTTTAAATATTTACTCATCACAACTAACTTGTACTTTACAATCTACATACAGATATGCGGAACCAGGAAGCCAGTTACTTGCCTGATCCTGGAGGCAGCAGGATGAAATGAACATCAGACTTTGAATTCAGTCCTGTTGATTACTAGTCCAGGACTGGTCCTGTTGTATCAAGCCAGCAGGATCTCAGGGGCAATTGATGGCTTACAAGACCCGGGCATCCAGGCATTGGCTTTGTTAGCGCAGTACTGGCTGGGTGGGGCTGGGAACCCCTGGCTGTTCTCATCGTCTTTCAGACCCCAATGGCTCACATAAGCCTCTGTACTATGAGTTGACCCATGTGACTTTTCATTTTATGCATAGCATGTATTACAGATACTTTTGGGGGGGGTATGAGAAAAGGGGAAAAAAAATTCCCAGGAAAAGAATGCAATGTGTCAGTGTGCTATAGGTCACTGCTTCTTAAACATTAATTTGCACTTTTATCCTTTAGAGGTCTATTTAAGACAAGGAATGATTCAGCAGGCCTGGGGTGTGTGCTGAGAACTGCCCATTTTCAATAAGTGGCCACATGATGTTGGTCCTGTGTTCTCATGAACGGGTCCCCACTGCTCCCATGGGAGAAACCCTTGATCTTTCACTAAGGAAGCACATGATTAGTCCCAGCTCTGAAGGCTAGCTGGAGCCAACAATCTGAAAGAAATAAGTTGGAAGAAATAGGTCACTATGTAGTAACGGTTTCTCTCCTCTTCTTCCTTTTCCCAACTTTCATCCTATGTAAGTAAGGAAGAAATAGCGACAAATCAGGGAGGAAGGGAGGGGGATAAGATAAAAAGAAAGCTTGCTAGGCAATGTCTTCGTGTGTGGTCAGAGCAAACCTTGCTGTGGGTTTATGAGGCACTGGTCACACATGATGGATACTGGTTTGGAACCTGTTCTTACTTTTCACAGGGTTGGTATCATCCATTTTGTAAACGAGCAGAAGTCAGATGGATGAAACCTGCAGATGTCGGAGGGAAAGATGCAGACTGTCACCCAGAGGAAAGGGAACCCTTGGGGTTAGAAGCCCTGAGGAAAGCCCTGCAGTCCTGTTAACCAGCTCAGGCTAATGGACAGTGGCTGAGTATTTACACAGTGGAGTTACCCTCCTCGCCATCCCTAGGGTGCCGCTTTCCTCCTTGATGGTGTCTGTACTGTAGCATGTGGCTTCATTTCCTGGCTTCTCCAGTTAGTGGAGAGAGTGGCTGGGAACATGATTTTTGAAGTGTTTTCCCTGCTAAAACATTCCAATTGCTTTCTTCTATGAGAGATGAAATATTTTCTGAGTTTTTACTGTATGGTTTCTCTGAGCAGGAGAAGGAGGGGGCAAGGAATCAGCTTCAGTCAGGAATATTCTTGAGAGGGACAGGAGGTGGGGTGGGGGAGGGGTTCTTTTTACCTACATAGCATGTTCTTTGAAAGCAATGCAGAGAAATATGAAAACCAGGCCCTGCTCACTAGAGAGCCACCAATGAGGTGATGGAACACACATGTGAATGGAATACCTTAAATAGGTAGGACCAAAGCTGTGTGAGGTATTCTGTTCAGGGAATATGTTGTCTGTGTTGTCTCTATTCCTGTCTCCAGGCGGTAGAGTTGAGGTGGGCGGAGTGGATGCTGGCAGCCATTGTCTGTGTGTGTGTGTGTGTGTGTGTGTGAGAGAGAGAGAGAGAGAGAGAGAGAGAGAGAGAGAGAGAGAGAGAGAGAGAGAGAGAGAGAGAGAGAGAGAGAGAGAGAGGAGCAGTGGTTGAGCCTTTTTGAGACCACATGCCTCTGGAGACTTGGGGGGAGAACTGAGTTCAGGCTCTGGCGCCAGCTTTCCAGGGGGAAATCAGAAGCATGGTAATTAGACATCTCCCCCCTCAGGCAAATGGAGAAGGAGTTTACTTTACCTACATGCCAGCCTGCAGTGATGGAAACCAGGAGGGAACAGCAGGATCCACCTGCCAGCCCAGCCCACAACTCCCCTGTGAGAAGCAGCCATCTGACTCTGCTACAAATGCTGTTGACTTGAGCATCCGGGTTCTTTTTCATAAAAATTTCCCCCACTTGTTTGAATGATTTATTACACAGAATCACATTCAAGCCTTCTGAGAAAATGGCACAGCGTGAAGCAGGGAACTAGAAAGAACTAGGGATGTGTGATTTCACTTATAGGAAATCTCCATGGAGCTAGAAATAACTAAAATTTAGAATAGCCTGTTTTGCAAGAGCATGCATAGTTTTTTTTTTTCTGATTTGCATATGTTTTTCTATTGAGTTCTGTAGCAGGCCTTAAGCCAGGCACTGCAATAGCTGTTTCATATATGTTAAGACCTCAAGACCGAGAATGAAAGAATCTGGCCATCCCAGGGTCACATAATTTGTAAATTGCAGATTTGGAACTCAATTAAAGGTGCCTCCACTGATCTTCAAAACAGATCTATTGTTATCTTTCTTGTTGCACTGTACCTCCTTCTGGGCCTATTTTACTATTACCTGTAGACTATAGACTTCAGTCCCATTTGCAGTTTGGGGTCATACCCTTGGCTATTATAGCCTTTCTGACTAAAGACCAGAACTTCCCTATTTCATTCTGAGAGGGCATAAAAGGGACAGAAGTCACCATGCCTAACCTTCTACCTACTGTGATTTTAGGCAAGCATGGGGTACTTGCTTTGCACTGGTGCTCTGAGGACAATCCCAGGAACCATATTCTGAGTCCAGCAAGTGGGAGGCAATAGAAAAGAGTAGGTAATTAGCATGACAATTAGCCACACTGCAATAACACTCTGGCCTTACTAGGGATTAGTTAATCTGTTGAGACTTCATTTTACCCATTCTACAACAGGGATACTAATACCTCTCAGTCACTGTGAGGGTTAAGGAATCCTTGTAAAGTAGGTCCATAGTGTGTCTAGTTCTATAATGTTGAATGAATATTCTTCTTTATTTACAGTAAGACTTTGAAAGAAAGTTTGACTTTGAATGACTTGCAAAATTCAAAGTAATTTTATTGCAACTCAACTAAAATTCCAGTGCTTGGATTCTATAGGGCTAGGAAATCCCCCAAAACTGTAAGCCTCTTCAAGGTCAAAGCTATGTTTCTAGTATTCACAGTTATTATCTGCAAGGCTTTACATGGGTACATTGTTCTCTAGATGTTACTTGCCCAAGGTAAGATGGCAGAAGAATATATATATATATAAATGAGGAGATGAAGATGTGTTCTTTCTTTGGCCAACCCAAGGTCTTTGGGGTCCTTCTTTAGAGCTTTGCCTTTGGAACACAATTCTCTTCTTTCCCTAGACTTTCGCTGAGTGACATTGTCTTTGGTATACCTTTCAACTCTCACTGTTGTGGTTTAAATGAAAAATGTCACCCACAGTCGTGGACGTTTGAACACTTGGTCTCCACTTGATGGTGCTGTTTGGGGAGGTTTAGATGCTGCGACTTTGCTAGAGGAAGTGCATCACTGGGGATGGGCTTTGAAATGAAAAACCTTGCACCACTTTTCTTCACTTTCTTTGTTTCATGTTTGCAGTCAAGGATGTGAGTTCTCAACTTCCTGTTCCTGTCACCATGCCTACCAGTAGTTGCTATGCCTCATCCCTCTGAGACTGTAAACCAAAACAAACTCCTTCTTATCCAAGTTGCTATGGTGATGGTACTTTATCATAACATAGACATGATCTATGAGACATAATACACTCATGATCATGGTATTGGTTATAATAAACTGGTTTACTAGAGATGTGAGAATCTATACCCACAATAAAAGAGAAACAGTTATTTTAATAAATAGTTCCTTTATCTCTGAAGATTAAATTCAATCTATCTTTTTTTTTTTTAAACAAACTGCTCTGAAATTCTTAGTCCATCCCCTTCTATTGATTATTCATTGAGTCTATATTCTTACTAGTTTCATCCTATGTTTCTTATTAGACTAACCTTGAATTCAGGGGATTCTCTGGCCATTTCCATAAACCGATGTACCATTGGCCTGGAAGGCTTTATTATTAGTTTCACTGGAACTCTCTTTTTCAAATTCTTTCTAAAGAACTCTCTCATCTTTTATAAACTGTCCTTTGAGAATCCCATTTCTTAACTGGAGGAAACAAAGAGGCTCTATGGTTAGAATATGCTAAGAATTGAGATCATAAGGCACCTGAAGATCTCCTGGCTTTGACATTATTAGTATGATGGTTTTTCTAATGGTCATATCCACCTAGATACACTGGTGGAGAGGGGTGTTATGGCAAAGTGCTATGTGAAGGCTGTTGAGAGCCTATTTTACATAGAAATAGGTTTCCAGATATTCAACTGAAGGTGCCTTGTGGTTATTGTTTGTCATTATTGGGATCTAAGGTCCTAAATTAAAAATAGTGTGAACCAGATAAATCTATAATCATATACTAACTTTGTCTGTTACCAGATCTAGGTTCTTAGGACATATTTCAATTTCCTCATATTTTAAAATGCAAATATATTACACAATGTACATGATTGTGATGTACAACAAATTTATGGATATAAAGTTTTTCTTACAGCCTTGTATATATTGGATGTACAATATGTGGAGCTGTTAATCAATTTAGCATTTGCAGGCTGTTTCTCCATGAATTTTTCACTAAAATGTTTAGATGCTTCCCTCCTAAGAGGATAATGCCCTGGATTTATCAGCTTAACCAATTTTGGGCATGGAAAAGTTAGGGTCCAAGGACTTGGAAAATGAAGAAAGGAAGTTAGGGGGAGGAGGACTTGGGAAAGAGATAGGAGGAGCAGGTAGGTCCAGTCAAGGTAGAGACTTGCAGATAAGTAGGCAGAAGGTAGCAAAATAGCTGGGGAGCCTGATGAGCAGTGACCACACTGAAAGGGGGTGGTGAAACCCATAGACTGCAGTGGAAATAGATGTCAGTTGCTAAGACTGGATCAGCTATGCCTGTGATCTTAGGGCCAAGGACTGTTACAGCTCAGGTCTCAGAGCTCCCAGCTATGGAGTGAACCTTCGTCCCTGCAGCACTTCATGAAGGCATCTAAATACTCCTGTTTGTCTCATGCCTCAAGCCACAGCAAAAGGGGCTTAGGTTAGAGAGATGTTGGCCATTTTATAAAATAAGGTTGTCGAGACAAAAATCAAAGCAAAGGACTAAGTATGATCTTCTAGTTCGTTAGCCTGTTGTTCATTTGTGGGAGATTGACTTTGGTAGGTTTAATATTGAGCCAGCTTCAAATCCCTCTTTTTCTGTTTCATTCTGATCAAGCCACTATTTTGTGTTTATCTATAGAATAGTTAGGTTTCTTCCTTCTCTAAAACCTATTTAGCATCCGGGACAGTAAGATTATCTCAGGAAACCTTTGCATCCCAAGTCAAGATTGAAGAAAGTGAAATGTTTGGGGTTTGTTTGCTCTTGTGGTGGTTAATCTTGATAGTAAAAATGTCAGGCTATAGAATCACCTAGGAGACACACCAGTGAGTGTGTTTCCAGAGAGATGTAACTGAGGAGATATTACCCTAAATAATGGAGTCATCCTGGTCCAGGGCTCTGGACTAAGGAAAAAAGAAAGCACCAGCATTCATCTCTTGCTGCTTCCTAACTGTGGACACAGTGTGAACATGTGCTTCACCCTGACCCTTACCCTGTTGTGTCTTCCCCAGCATAATGCACTGTACTCTCAATCTACAAGCCAATATGAATCCTCCTTCTTTCCTTGAGTTGCTCCCCCTACCCCATGGCTTTTTTCCCCTTTCAATAATGAGATAAAAGAAAGCCATCTTACTGGAAATGTTGATCCTCTGTGGCTACATGATTGTGTTTTAGTAACCATACCTTGATTGCTTTTTGCTGGAAGCCCTCTGTTCCCCAACCATTTATCTACTAAAGCTGTGAAGATTCCAATAGTCTAAAGACCATTCAAACTTCTCAGAGATTATCTTAAGTAAAGATGCTTGTGGTTTAATAGCTGTGTGTGGGATTCATCTTAGAGACCGGCTACAGAAATTCCTACTGTTCCTCATCCCTCCTGTAAGTCAAAGTAAACATATCAGGATTCGTTGCAGTTTTGGGTCCCAGTGAACAATTCCTGGGTGAATTTCTTGTGCTGGAACTCTAGTTCCTGCTTGAATTGGACCTGCCAATAAATTAATCCACCCGTGAAACTAAACAGGAAGTTGTAACACCTGCTGTGTTGCCTCATCTTTGATGTCCCAAATATTAAGAGATTAAAAAAATTTAAAAACTCAAAATGATAACTTAGTTTCAGAAGAAACACCAAGAACACTCAGAGGGATGCAAGGGTCTCCTGGAAACCCTGAACACAGCAGGAGCAATGTCCAGCTATAGTACTTGTTGCTGTTCTTATTATTCTTATTTGGATTACAACATTGATTTAATTCTATTTTTAATGAGGGGGGAAATGGCTTAAAAACAGTGTCCATCACATGTAATTAAGGGGAAAAGGCAATTGTAAAAAAGTATTTGATCAAGGAGCTCAGAGACATAACCTTGTGCTAGACAAGCAAATAGAAGCAGTGAAGGCATAATTAGAAATATTAGGATTTTGCTAACAATTTATACTTTCATTTACTGAGAAATTAGAGGTATTTTTATATTTAATTCTTGCCACTTTATTACCAAGTGTGCATGGAGGTTCCTTTATTTATATTAAAAATATGTGTAATACATAGAGCACTGATCTAAATATTATAAGTGAGAAAGCTCATATTTGAGCTCAAAGCCTATTCTTTTTTAAAAACTGGCTCACAAGAAAATATGTATTTAACCTTAAAGAAGGAAGTAAAATAAGACCAAAATGACGTAAAATATAAAGTACCAATTTGGTTTCAAGAGCACGAAGACTGTACTTTGCATACATCTATTTCCTCCTTTGTTCTTTAGACTGTTATTTCATTCATTCATTTATTTATTGAGAATTTCATATATGAGTATGTATATTTACATGAGTACACTGTATTTACATCATTTCTCTCCTTCCTCTTCTCCCTCCAAGTTCTTCCGTGTCCCCCAGTTCTCTCAAATTCATGACTTCTTATGCTTTAATTATTATTGTTAACATACACACACATACATATCACACACACACACACACACAGACACACAAATTTATAGATACAGTCTGCCAATTCCCTTTAGTGTTGCTCTTACATACACATGTTAAGGGAGGACTGACCACTTGAGATTGGAGATTCTATCAGGGATTTCATCCCTGCAGAAGATGGATTCTCTCTGTCTCAGCAGCCATGACCTGCCTTCAGCTTTTCATCAAGGGGTGGGGCTGTGTAAGATGTGTCCTCATCCAACTTAGCATGTCAGTTGGAATTGTCCTTGTTCAAGTCTTGTTTGGGCAACCTTATTGTGTGGCTTTGCTGTCATATATAGGAGATACTATCTCGCATCAGATTACCTGGTTCTCTGGCTCTTAACTTTTTCCCACCCTCTCTTTCATGAGATTCCCTGAGCTTTAGGTGAACGGGTTAAGTTGTACATTTAACCATTAGGGCAGGACACCCCATGGTCAATTTTTCACTGCATTTTAACCAGTCATGGATTTCTGAAATGTTCTTCCTTTTCTGCAAAGAGACATCTCTTGTTTCATATACTTGTACTGTCTCCTTCCTTTTTTTTTGCTTACTTTTTATTCCATACACAGATCAATGTTGTTTTGTTATTAACCATGCATTCTAATTACCCATTCAGCATCCATTCTAATTATCCATTCAACATTCATCTACTTGCCAGGAATTACAAGAGATGCAACAACTCAGAAGGCCAAGTTCTGTTCTTGAGGAGCTTATAGCCTGTTTGGGGAAATAACTGTGATAAAAAGCACAGCGGAAATTGTGCCAAAATGGAAGTAGGCATCTTGGCTTCCCCATTTCTCATTTCCACAGATAATCAATAATTAATCCTACTTTGTATTTCGCTTCTACCTGTATTCCAAGGAAACCAAATGCCCTGCATATATTACCTTGTAAACACTCTCCAAAGCAGAAAAGCCTCATATTTGAATTATAAAAACCCATCAGCTTGAAGCATGTACAGCCAGTCCCACATGCTCTCTCATGCCTTCATTGGCACAAGGCATTGAAATTCAGGTTGATCATCTAAAGTACATGGCACCAGCACTGGAGTCACACACCTTATTTTTATTTAGATCTTTCTGAGAACACACCTCAACTTTTCATTTACAGACTATGTATTGATAATCCAGTCACTGGGCCAGCAATGGGAAAGAAAAAAAAATGAAGCAATATTTATCCCACTCGGTCAGCAGGAAAAAAAATCATAAAGGCAAATTTTGGGACTTTTGGAATATTGAGTTATGTGAAGACTGACCGTGCAGGGATGGTGCTGATTGCCGGACCCTCAGATTTTATTTGCCTATTTGTTTGGGCCTCTCATGCTCTCATTTGATACCTTCCCAACTTAGAAAGGTTGTACTTTCTTCTGGGTAGCACTTGACCACTCAGTTTCCTTATAGTTAGAGGATTTGGGACTCAGATGTGACTTGGACAGGGTAGTGAGACTGTGATGAGCTGGAGTTCAGCCACGGATTGTTTTCTGAAGCTCATATTGTTAACAGCTCTGCCTTTGTTCTTCACAGGACTGAAAGAGCTTTAAGGAAGCCACACAGAGATCGAGGCTGGATGTCTGAGGAGACTGGACAATAATCAAGAAAGAAGACAGGAGTGGAGGAGCACCAAGGTTTAAGATGAAGCTGTGCCTTGTGTGTGATGTGACAGAAGTCTAACTCAGGTGATCAGAAACCAGGTCTAGGGGCAGCATAGATAATCTAGCAGTCTTGGTCTAAGGACACCTGAAGACTTCTTTAGGGTATCTGCCTTGCTTTCCCCACCTTTAGCTCTGGCGTTTCTCTCTCTCTCTCTCTCTCTCTCTCTCTCTCTCTCTCTCTCTCTCTCTCTCTCTCTCTCTGCCCTCTAATGAGACCAACTCTTCCCATGACATTAATCTCTTGACTATTAACTATCTCACAGTTTTATCATTGGTAAGGGAAAGCACAAAGTTCTTCATAAATCTCAGTTGAACATCGCAGGTAGAATCTTATGGTTGATTTTGCTCATATTTTGTTCTTTGATTTTTTTTTTTTTTGTTATAGTCCTGGGGATCAAATGAATGACTTCAGCAAACCTTCTGCCATAAAGTTACATCTCCAGCCTTATGTTCCATGTATTTTATTGACCTTGGTGCAAGAATGCATTGATTGGAACATCACCCCAATGAACCAAATAATGGTAGGGAGAGAAAATTTTCCTGGGAAAAAGGACAGATGTAAGTTGAACCACCAATAATTATAAACCAGAAACCAGATTGTGCCGTGGGATGTCTTTCTGTATGCTGTGAATATATGTTGTTCTGATTGGTTGATAAATAAAGCTGATTGGCCAGTAACTAGACAGGAAGTATAGGTGGGCAAGCAGATGAGGAGAATTCTGGGAAAAGGAAGAGCAGAGTCAGGAGTTGCCAGCCAGACACAGAGGAAGCAAGATGACAAGGCAGAACTGAGAAAAGGTACCAAGCCACATGACTAAACATAAATAAGAATTATGGGTTAATTTAAGTGTAAGAGTTAGTAATAAGCCTGAGCTAATGGCTAAGCAGTTATAATTAATATAAGTTTCTGAGTGATTATTTATAAGCGGGCCACAGGACTGTGGGGCCTGGTGGGACCAGAGAAAACTTTCCAGCTACAGGATTGATCATCAGAACAACAGATGTGAGAAACATAGCATGCATGAAAAGTGTATCTTCAAGTAGGGTGTTTTATTTTATTTTATTTTATTTATTATATAACTTCCTGCTGGGCCAAAAGCTAAGGCAAGCCAACCCAAGTTCTATGAAATTATAGAACCAAGAATTCTTCAGCTGTATGTTCTTCCTATTGTTTCTTGTCATCCAAATACACTATCCTTCCTGTGGTTATTTCTTTTTGTTTGTTTATCTGTTTGCCATTGGTTTTAATTTAAGTTATTTTCATATAATACATTTTGGTCATGCTTTCATCTCTCCAACATCTCCCTGATTCCACCTACCTCCTTACCTTCCCAACTTTATGTTCTCTTTCAAAAGAAAAAATAATCCCATAAAAATAAAAACAAAATAAAAACAACATGAACAAGAACCACTCCCCTCACACAAACCACACAAACGAAAATTTAGACAAACAAAAAAGACCAGTAGGGGGAAAAAAACAAAGCAAAGCAGAACAAAATAAATAGTAAAAAAAAATTAGCATTGAGTTCATTTTGTGTTGGCCCATCTATTCCTGGGCATGAGGCCTGCCCTGGAATGTGGTTGATATAACCAGTGATATTCCATCGGAGAAAACTAATTTTCCTGTTGGCAACAGGTATCAACTTCTCACTCTCAGTGCTGGGATCCTGTCTGGCTTGGACCTGTGCAGAACTTTTGTGTGCTACCAAAGTCTTTTGAGTTCATGTGTGTATCAGCCCTACTGTGTTTGGAACATACTGTTTACTTGCTGTCATCCATCACCTCTGACTTTTACAATCTTTCTGTCTCCTCTTCTGCAAAGATCCATGAGCCTTGAGAGGAGGGGTTTGATGAATAAATCCAATGTAGGTCTGAATAATCCAAAGTCTCTCATACTCTACATGCTGTCCAGTAGGTCCCTGTGTCAATTACTGTCTACTGCAAGAAGCAGCTTTTCTGATGTTGGTGAAACAAGGCACTAATCTATGGGTATAGCAATATGTCACTCGAGTATTTTTATTGATGTGTTCTTTTTAGCAGAATAATAGTATTATATTTTTCTCTAGGTCAGTGAATGATCTATCTAGTCTTAGGTTCCTGGTCACTTTAGCAATATTAGGTATGGATTACATCTCATACAGGATTAGATAGAATGGGGGAGGGGAGGGTAAGGTAGAGTAGGGAATACAGGGAAGAATAACTAACATTAGCACCTTTTGAGAAGTTCATATGGAAACTTATTCCTGTAGAGGCTTACACACACACACACACACACACACACACACACACACACACACACACACACATCAGTGAATGAGTGGTAGCTTAAATAGAGTTGATTTATAAAGGGGAGAGAATTATCCCACTAAATGTCATAGGCTACTAAATTAAAACACTATTACTAGTAATTGGTTAAATATTTCAGAATTGTTAGGTCAGTGGGGTCCCATAAACCCCATCCAAAACATTGCAGGCTATTATTAATACCATTGATTTCCTTGTAGAACTGGATGGGAAGACCCTATCACTGAAGCTATCATATACTTGAATCATAGAACATGGAGAAATCTATCTAATACTAAAATGGAATCTTCATTGCTGTTGGTTAGCATTCCTTGTGCTGGAAGATCCTATGCACATTACTGAGGGAGAAAGGTAATCTTCTATTTTACTCAGCTATGAACTATGATAGTTATAATAATGACCTGCCTAGCAAGATATAATCAGTAGCACAATAATGGCATGAAGTAACTGATCATTTTTTGATCGAATTTAATGTCTACTCCATGAGATAGAACCCGTACCCAAGACTGTCAATGTGATCAAGAACCTGAGGCTAGACAAATCGTGAGCTCTAGGAGAAAACCTACCACTATTCTGATAAATGAACATGGGGATAAAATGACTCCTCATGACATTGTTATATTCACAGATCAGTGTATCCCTCATCTCTCATCAGAGAAGCTTCTTTTTGCTATAGGTGGCAATTTGTACAGAAACATAAAACTGTCAAGGTGCAGAGAATAAGAGACTTTAGAATGCTTGCTCATTAATAAGATGTTTAGATTACACCCCTCCCTTCAATGCTCAGAGATCTATGCAGAAGAGGGAATAGAAAAAATATAAAAGGATGTAAGATGGATGATGTGGTGGTTTGAATCCCCCCTATAAGCTCATAGGGAGTGGCACTTTTGGGAAAAATGGCCTTGTTGGAGGAGGCTGGATGACATGTGCCTTTAATCCAGAACTTGAGGCTGGAGGGCACACCTTCAATCTAGGCCACACCTTCTGTTGGAAGCATGTCACTCCGGGAGTGGGCACTGAGATCTTTTTCTCAAACTTCATTTAGTGTGATAGTCAATCAACTTCCTGTTACCTCTGAGTCAAGATGTCGGACTCTCAGCTCCAGCACCACATCTGCCTGCACGCCGCCGCCATGCTCCCCATCCTGATGATAAGGGACTGAACTTCTAAAACTGCAAGCAAGCCACCTCAATTAAATGTTTTTATTTATAAGAGTTGCTGTGGTCATGGGCATGTCTCTTCACAGCAATAAATGTCCCTAACTAAGACAGATGACTGTTAGGAGACAGTGAAGACACTACAGGGCAGAGGCACATGTGAATTCACAGAGAGGTGACAGCATACACAAACCCACACAAGCTCAAGCCACACCAAATCCCTGTATGATGGAGGGTAGGGTCGGTAGACATAAAGTCCTACACCTAGCTGAAGGCCTATTGGCTTTTGTTTACAGTGCCAGTAGAAGGAAAATCAGTTTTATTCAGTGGAATGATGCTTGGTATATTGACTACACTCCAGGGCAGAACCAATGCCTAGGGATAGTCAGCTAACACAAACTGGACATTATGCTTTTTTAATAAATTAATTTATTTATACATTTATTTTTATAGAGCTAATTTGGAGATGAGTGGGTAGAGGGGTCTGGAAGGATCTGTCAAGGGTTTGTGGAGGCGATCAATAGACTTAAAATACATTGTATGGAACCCTCAAAGAATAAACAAAACCAGTTTTTTAAATGTATAGATCAGCACATCAGCTTCTCCCAAGAACATCTAGATATGACATGTTTATAAATGCTCCTTTCTGTTCTTTCAAGTTAGAAAATCTGAGGCAGGCTCAGCGATTTGTAGACAATGCCTCCAGTTGACTCTGTGACCCAGAGCCCCAACTTTAGGACATTTGCATAGCCAAATGGTTTCAGCTGAAAGGTAAGGAGATCCCCCTGGGGAATTAGAGCCCCCTACTCTAAAGAATTAGGGATTGGATGACTGATGGTAATGTCTTATCACTTGCTGCACTGAGGGGATTCCCAGAATTTATTAACTCTATAGATTTTTAAATATATGGTAATATTAGCAAACCAGAATGCATTGGTTATTGCCATATTTTTATATTGCTTGTGTAAAAAGTAAACCATTGGCCAATACAGATGTCACTAAGTTAAAACCAGAGTAGGCAGGGAGGCAGTCTTGTGTTTCTTTATAGGGTCTTGGGGAGAATCTATTTCTTGGATTTTCACATTTTCCAGAGCCCATTTTAAAGCTAGAGCCCTTAAAGCTAGTAACAGTACATCTCAGTACTATTCTGTAGTCACAGCTCCTCTGATCATAGCCAAAGAAAGCTCTTCAATTGTTGGGACCATAGATCCTGAACTTAGTAGATTTTTCAAAGTCTCTTTTTTTTTTTTTCCATTTAAGGAACCATATTCCCAGAACCTTGGACTTAGGATACAGACATCTTGGACAACATTTACTCTGCCTACAACAGCATAAATGGAAGGCTGGAATGCAGAGCCTTCAGTATGAAAAGCAGAAAAGTCTTGGGTAAAACCAGGATAAGGTCGTCCTTTAATTGGAGAGCAGGGTACAGAGAAGAGTGACACCACTGTGATGGAGGTCACATCATGCGGCGGCGTTGAGAGACCCTGAGGCCAATCTGCATGTCTGTGCAGAAGTGATGGGGAGGCAGATCTGCATTCCTTAGTGGACTAGTCCGTGATTTTGTGTGACCTGGCTCAAATTTTCTCATTTCCTTGCTATGGCAGGGCTTCTCAGTTGTAGACCTTTTTCTCATGGTGAGGATAACCATACTAATTTATTGCTAATCACTAACCATGGGTAATTCATTGTTGCTTATAAAATGCCACATTAACTACCGCTCTCATTGAGTTATCAAGTTCTGATAGTAGCAAAAACAAATCACGACATTAATTGTCTGAATCTGGCTCTGTGTGTGTGATCAGCATGCAACCAGGGCCTTGCTGCGTCCTAAAGAGAAATGGTGAGACACAGTCACAGGAAGGCAGGCTGTAGTACAAGCTCTTGCAGGGAAGCAATGTTCCATGAGTATTTTACTGTATATGGTATATATTAAGAACACATTTTTCCTGTGTAAATATCTAGCTGTCTTTTAGTTCTACTGTCTATTTAGATGAGGTTCTCCCAAACTGAATTCTCTTTACCATAGAAAGCTGGAAATGGAAGTATAACCTATTAATTATGCAGCTGAAGTTTTGGGATGCAATGTCCAATTAGTTTTTATCCCTTTGTTTATAGTGATGAGATGGAATTTAAGTTGAATAAGGTTTTGGGTTTTATGAGGTGATAAGTTACAGACTCTGTTAGGGCCTAACTGCTCCTCTGTCAGGAAGAGAGCAGTACTATTTGGGCAAAGATAGATACTGAGAATTCAAATCCAAATTTCTTATTACTTGTGTATCTTAGGAATATTTTAATTTTTGCTATCTTATTTTCTTATCTTTAAAACTATATTTAATACCTAATATTTATAATGAAGATTACCTAATGACATATATTAGGGTCCCGCACAGATGGGTAGCAGTTATTAATATCATTAGTTAATGATGTTAGATATTCCCAATAAAGGATTTGTCAAAATGCTTTAGCAATACTGTAACTATTTCCACTCTTTCCAAAGCTGTCTATTCAACAAGTTCTCTGTATTGTGTCAAGTTAAAACTGAGAATGCTGGCAATAAAAATGAACAAGCCCCATCCTCCAGGAATTCATGGGCTCCCTGTAGAGATACACTCTCTTGAGCCGGAAGCCAAACTGGTGATATTTGGGGGAGCAGAGTGTTTGTGCACTCGGGAAGCAGTGTGAGTTGAAATAAGGCACAGACGTGAAATCAGTCCGATGTGAGCTAGGAGCTGTTCTCACTTGGTGTTGCTGCAGCACTGTCCCCTAGGAAGTGATCAGAGCAGAGAATGGAGACACCAGTGGGAGCCAGCAAGACCTTCCGTGTTAGTATAAAGAAGGTGGAACTTAACCTGTGAATGGCGAGGATCCACTGAGAATTTTAAGTAAGAGTGATCTGAAGCCACTGGTTCATTTTAAATATCAGCCTACCCACTACATGAATAACAGATTGAAGAGAAACCATGCTAAAATTGGGCAAATGACTACTAGTCGTCATATGTATACAAAAAGGAAACTGGCTGAGTTATCTTGTGAGGATTTAGTTGAGGAACTACCTACAGAGTAAATGTGCACAGGGATAAAGGACTCATGAATTCTACTAAGGCAACTGGGAAGCAATTTTGGTCTTGGAGGATTAAGAAATAATGACAAGAGGGCTATATGAAGAGAGGACCCTGAGAGGAGCTATAGTTTTTCTTAGTATCAGAACTAAACTCTGAGGTTTTAATTCATGAACTGCTTCCTGTAGAAACTAAGGAATAAGAGAAACAAGGGAGGGAAAAGAACAATGCATATGTACCACCACTGCATGCCTGGTGGGAGAACCCTGCTTTGTGATGAGCTAGGAGTGAGTAGGAGTCAGAAGCATGGCACTAGCTCTCAGATACCTGTCACTCACACTACCTGATTTTCATCTTGGTCATCGATGAAGAGTGGGAAGGACATGCTTAAGCAGGGAGAGATAAGAAAGTGTAGGATTTGTGACATGGTATGCAAATCTAAGGTAAGAGTCCTAGGGATATTATAACATGTAAATCTGATTGTGTGGGAAATGAATTCAGAACTGAGATCACATATGGAGACTGGTGTTAGTTCCTCTGGAGTCTAGGTTGATTTTCTACCCTAACGTCAGGCTCTGAACCAATTCCTAGACACTATTTGCTATGTTTTTTCAGATGAAGAAAAAATATCATCCTAATTATTAATTTTGTATGATGATAAAGATAATAAAGAAATTAAGAAATATGATTGTACTTTAAACTAGATATAGCACCCAAATGATGACATATTAGGTACAAATATGACCATGACTACTATATTTTTTAAAAAGCCAATATGTATGACATTGAATCTCTGTGACAGTGTGGGCTCTGTTGGCCAGCGACTTTACGGTTACCCAGTGCTATTTAAAACCTACGAGCTATGGAATGAAATAGAGTTGCAGCCTTCTGAAATGATTTAAAAATCTAAGTCTTGTCATTGCCGTTTGGTGTGTTCTTCAACATTTCTCTTGACATCTGGGCTATAGAGAAGCTCTTCATGTGATGATAACATCTGTCAGGGTAGCCAAGGGAAGTGCCTGTCTTAGCATATGACTCCATTGTGATCAACTCGGGTTACTTCCAGTGGCAGCAGGAAATGCTGGTAACCTTGGCAACACTGGTAGCCCTTCCCACCTTCTTTTAATTGAAACAGCTGTTGCTAGGATACAGTCTAACATACAAAAAATAGGGAAAAAAGATTGAGAGAAAGAGGATGAGGGTTGAGAGAATGAACAAAGAAATTAGAAGTCTTGAAAGAATAAGGAAGGAATGTGAAGTGGAAACAGTAAGTGGTCCGAGAAGGGAAGACTTACCGGTACAAGGCTGCTGTGTTGTAAAAGTTAGTTAGCACGGGGGTGGGAGTAGAAGCAGAATGTTAATTTCTAGCTTACTAAAAATTAATAATTCATACTTCATTTTGATTTTGAGTTTTCTCAAGTAAGCTACTTATCTTTAATGTATCTTCACACTGCCTTGGAAAGGAAATGTTCATTAGCTTTCTTTCCCTTATTTTTAATCAACTCTCAATCCCATCAGTGCTCCTTCTTCTCTTGCCTCATTTTTTTTCCACTATAGACAGAAAATAGCATATCTGCAGAGACTAGCACTCTATTAAAATTCTGCGACTGTTCCTCTGTCAGAAGGGCACGGGAGGAGTTTCCCTGGTGTCGAGGAGAAGGCATGACCCTGTCATCCACACTTCTGCCCTCACACTCTTTTTTCCCCCATCCATGCATATGCCTGGATATTGGGTAAAGATGAATGGTTTAAGCAGCCGCATTCTCTGAGTTCAGGGGAAAGGTTACGATTGCTTTGGACAATGGTAGCTTTTGTTTGGCAGGAGAGTCATACCAAGCAAGACTAGCAAATCCTAAGAATTGGCAGTTCTGTGGAACACACTCTCTCATCAGGGGTGTGGATGGGAATTAATCTGAGCATGCTCCCTATTTCCAGAAAACCAATGTGTTCCCCAAGACAGAGTTCTAAAGCAATGTGTGGTTTTAAGAATATTAAACAACTTGCCACAGTTTAGGAGATTTTGTGTGTTTGTTTGCTATGGTTTCTCTAGCACCTAGAACATTGAGAGCATGGTGGGTACTCAGTGTTGATGGATGAATGGGGGTGGGGAGAAAAATGAAACAACCTACTCTACCTTTCTGGACCATAGTCACCTCACTATTTCTAACCTTAGTGTTAACAGGTGCCTAGCTCATAGCCCTAAAGGCTTGTTTCATTATCAGAGCATTCTCTTCTCACTACAGTGATGGATTCAAGGATAAGTATGACAAAGTCAAAGTGGTAAAACTAGTTTCAGGCAAGAAATTTCTCACTTTCTCACTTTCTTCCCATTGGATATGAATGAGTAATTTTTTGTTTGTTTTTTTCTTTTTTCTTATGAGCATGGCAGCCTAAGGATGAATTAATTCTAATCAAGTAGAGCAGAGAAAGGAGAACTCTTACTTTCTTTCCCAATGATTATGCCCAAGACCCTTCAAAGTCACAAAATTTGGGACAAATAAATTTAAGGACAAGAGGGCCCTTCATTACCTGCACTCCATACTGTACTGGAGCCCCAGGTGCACAGATATTTGGAGATGCCCCTTTCCCAGTGCAGAATATGAGATCATTTTTCTACATGGAAATTGCTTCTGTGTTTCTGCTTACCAAGTTTCTGAAAAACTAACTAACTAACCAACTAACCAATCAACCCCCATCTATGTTTGCTTCTTCTAGTAGATTCCATCTGTGTAGACTTGGCCTGAATGCTAGAGATTTGACTGAGGGAGAGCCT
The DNA here is from genome assembly GCF_004664715.2 of Peromyscus leucopus. Classification (NCBI taxonomy): domain Eukaryota; kingdom Metazoa; phylum Chordata; class Mammalia; order Rodentia; family Cricetidae; genus Peromyscus; species Peromyscus leucopus. Next base: position 53,637,873 of record NC_051073.1, read on the forward strand.
TCCTTCGAGTCCACCATTATTTCTCATCCACATATCTGCTTCTGAACTCTTTGGATATTTTGCCCAATGTTTGTTTCTAAGAAAATCTCTTCTGCTGGGATGGGGAGATGATCTATTGGGCAAAGTGCTTGAAGCATAAGCATGAGGGCAAGGGTTCAGATCCCAAGCATCCATGTAAATGCCTGGTGGATGTGATGGTCTTCAGATCCCAGACAATGGGGGGCAGAAACAGCAGGTCTCTGGAGCAAACTGGCTAGAGTATCTGAATCACTGAGTTCTAGTTCAAAAGAGAGAGCCTACCCTTTTATGGCTTCAGTGACATTGGTGTTTTCCAATTTTCTTTAGAATTTCAAAGAAATTCTTTTGTGGAATTATCAAACCTAAAACAAAGTTTTCACATAACCCCACCTGTCTGTTTACAACATTAGAACAATCTTATCATTTAGATTCTGACTCACTTATTATTTCTTCTGAAAGGGTTCCTTTAGTCACCTTAGTTCAGGAGGGCTTTGAGCATTCCAGAGACCCTTTGCCATATTACCCTGTTTTGTTTTTTTAATGTAGTGTATATCATTGACTGAAATCTTATTTATCTATGATGTATCTACTCCCTGTTCCAACTATATTACCAATATATTCAGTCTTTTAGTGTATATGAAGGTAGTAACTAGTGCTTAGGTATGTGCCTGATAGAAATTAGAGGCATAAAAATATCAAGCTATGCCTATTTAGATGATTATACAAAGCAAACAGTATAGCCAAAGCCATAGGATGTTAGCAATAAATGATCTTTCCTGTATTAGTTATATTTTTGCTGTGATAAAACACCATGACCAAAACAGACATATAGAAAAAAAACCAGTTTATTTTGGCTTTATGGTTCTACAGAGAGAGTCCACAATGACAGGTATCTTAGTTAGGATTTCTATTGCTGTGAAGAGATACAATGACCATGCAACTCCCACAAGGAAAACATTTCATTGAGGTGGCTTCTTATAGTTTCAGAGGTTCAGTCCATTATCAGCATGGCAGGGAGCAAAGTAGTGTGCAGGCAGACATGATGCTGGCTACATCTTGATCAGAAGGCAACAGGAAGTGGATGGTGACACTGGGTAGTAAAGGGAACCTCAAAGCCCACCCCCACAGTGATGGATGTCTAGGGTGCTGTTAGGCACCCGCGACTATAGCAAGGACAGTGCCTGCAGAGAAGTAGACGAGAGAGCAGCTGGACTGACGGGAGAGTAAATGGGTGAACACAGAGGGAAGCAGGCAAAGGCAGTTGCTCCAAGAAGGTTTTCTATTGAAGGAAGAAAAAAATGATACAGCTTTTGGAAGAGGGTTGGGATTCAACCAGTCCTCTTGATGCATTGGATCGGAGGTGTCTCGACCAGTTTTGAATGTGAAATGGAATGCCTTAGCCTGAGCCTCTAATGACTGTTCTCCTAATGACTTGAAGGGCTTGAGTGTACAAAAGTAGTTAGGGGCTGTCTGCAAACAACATTCGAGTGCTAAGATCTGATTCTCAATAGTGTGGTCCAGTAAGTCATGACATTTTGGTCAGTTCCTGCCAAACCCTTGCAAAATTTGTTTCTAAAGAATTCAGCTCTCGTTTGAAACCTGGAGCTTATGCAGGGACATTTGGCTCAGTCTGGGAGGAAGGGACTGGACTTCCCTGGACTGAGTCTACCAGGTTGATCGCAGTCCTCAGGGGAGGACTTATCCTGGAGGAGGTGGGAACGGAGGGTAGGCTGGGAGTAAGGGGAGGGGGTGGGAGGGGGGAGAATAGGGGAACCCATGGCTGATATGTAGAACTGAATGGTATTGTAAAATTATATATATAAAGAATTCAGCTCTCAGTTGAGTTGTCTCTATAAAGCTGGTGATGCAGTACAAGCTTTAGTGACTACTAAAAGGAGGACGCTTCCCTGGGTGATTTCAAAACAACAAACAAACAAACAAGGCAAAATTAAATTTATTCTAATCTTGCTACAAGTAGAAAAACAAAACAGAAAGGTAGGATGACCAAAACCAAGATACCCCTGCTGAAGCAGTCCATCTATTTTCCCTTTTCATTTACCATTACTTTAGAAAAAAAAAAGAATTGACCTTTCTTTTTATTAGGGAGTTGGATGCTTTAGGCACTTTAAAAAACTGATGAAATTGGTCTCAGGCTAGGACTAAATATAATACTTGTAAAAGGATATAGACTAAGTTTTAATAGTTTTGAAGGCTAAAAGAATAAAACATTTTATTGATTATCAGCAAGTTTTCCCCTATACAGTAGAAATGAGAATTAACTTTGAGGCAGATTATCAATTTTTTTGAATTGTTTAACTTGTTTTGCAGCTGTGGCTGGTGTTTAGGAGAATGTGAACATTTTATTTGTCTGGGGAAGATCTGTCTGGAGCCATGCCTCAGATTGAAGTGGTTAAGAATTCTGTAGAGCATGCTTTAGTGAACTCTATGGATGATTTCCCTTGGAGAAATGCTTTCTGTTGCTTTTCTAAATCCAACTTTAGACTTCTCCGTGCCTATACATTATTAGATTTTCTCAGAGAATTGCATGTACTTTCCCTTCAATAGCTGCTTGGGAGAACAGGAGGACTAGAGGTATTTATGATCTGAAAACTGGAAAATATAGATTGTGTTTTACACATGAGTCTGTTGCAGCTTTATCTATGATTTTGTCTAAAATGAAACCCCAGACAAGAAACGTACTGTTAGATTGGTGATACTCTCTATTTTGGGAAATGGAGTTGGATTTTATTCTTAAAATTAAAAGGCTAATCTATCCCTGACCCCCTGCCCCAAAGAATGGACATACATTTTTTTTTCAGCCACCATAAGGAAAAAGCAAATCTAAAACTGGAGTGAGGATTTAGAAAGGAGGCTGTGAAATTACATGAGAAACCAGTTTTCTCCTATTTCTAAGGAATCACTTGACCTTAAACTGGCAAGATGAAAATTCTAGAGAGGCAGTTAGCTGGCCCAGCCATACAGATTTAACCAGATGTTGGGTAGAGACACACTGTGCCGGGTATAGGTGTTAGGCTCCAGCATCAATCGTATATGCAACAAGTTCTGGCCTCCCTAGGATCCTCAAGGCTTCCCACCAGGCCTTGTTAAAACTTACAACCTGGTCTCAGCTCTACTTCAGGGGAAAACATCGTAGGGAAGCAGTAGAAGGAAGTTATCTTTTGTTTTAAAAGAGGTACTGAGTAGCTACTGTTTGTGGAATTCTCCTAAGAAACAATTAGCAAAGTCCATTGCCATCACCTTATATGCACGTTACTTCTTTGATTATTCATTCATTTATTCATTCATTCATCCATTCACTCAATCTATTAAATAATTTCATTTCTTAGAGCCCATGTTCCATGAGCTAAGTACTATAAACAACTAAGTAGAATAGGGTGAGAGAGTTTGAGTAAATGGCCTTTAAAACATGATCTTAACCCAGAGATCTAGAGGAAATGAGAAAGCCAGCCATGTTACTCTCTCATGGAGAACATTCCAGGCAGGGTGAGGGAGGAACAATTGTTGTGACCCTGAAATAAGGCCATGGTCATTCATGTCTTGGTTTGTGATTATACAAAATACCACATTTGCTTTAAAGATAAAGAAATACATGTTTCCTAATTTTGAGCCTGAAAGTCTTAAGTTGAAGAACTGGTAGCATCAACATCTGGGGAACCTCTCTTTTCCCAGGATGGCACCATTCTGGTGGGTCCTCCAGAGAAGATAGATACCACATCCAAACATGGAAACTAAAGTGCTTGACTGTGGTCCTTTCATGAATTCATTAACATCATTTATACAGGTTCTACTATAACAGTTTATTCAGTTTCTAAAGACCTTACCTCTCTATGCCTTTACAGTGGGATTCTAAATTTTAACCTATGAATTTTGGAATGACATATACATTAATACATAGTCCTGTGTTTGAAGAATATCAAAGAGTTGAAAAGAAGTGGTATAGAAATATGGCTCATCAGTTAAGAGTACTGACTGCTCAGTTCGATTCTCAGCATCTTCAGGGTAGTTCACAACCATATGTAACTCCCAAGGGACCTGCACCCTCTTCTGCCCACCTTGGGCACTATACACATATGGTATATACCTATACGTACATGCAGACAAAAACACTCATACACATTAAAAACAAGAAATAAAGAAAAAAATTTAAAGAGTTGAAAAGAACAAAAACCAAGAAAAGTACAGATTTGTAAGACAGGTCAGCCTCTTAGGGCATCATGAGGCTTCTGGCAGGTGTTCACTGATTGGAGGGCTATTTTACCAAGTGACATAACCTAACTTAGGTTTTAGAAGGACAATTGGCCGAGCAGTGGAAAGTGGACTGGAGGGAATACTGGAGAGCCAGGATGCCATTGCATACATTTTGTAATAACCTAGATGAGGTCTGGCTTTATGCCATTCTTCCATTTTTTAGCCCACATTCATTCTATTTCTCTTCACCTCCAAACCGGTTCACTCATTAGTGTTAATGCTCTTCTTATCTCTTTCCATCAGCAACAGTAGCCTCCTTTCACATACTAGATGCTCAATATAGTGTTATTAAAATGAATATGAATAAATCTGGCTATGGGGAAAGGGAGTGTGGTCCCCAGGTGGTTATTAACTTAGAGCAGATGGTCTTCAGTAGTCTACCTTCAATCACTAACACAGGCATGTCCTTTGCAGTGGAGAAACCTGCAGATAAGACCAGTCAGGGAAAAAAAAGCTTTCTAGTGATAAGAATACACAGTCTAGGAAACACCTGACCTACAAAATACTTGATTCAGAGTAAATCCCTTTTACTTCAACATGGAACAATCATCCATTGACAGTAATGAGGTATATGTTTGTGTGTGTGTGCCTGTGTGTATGTGTGTGTTATGATCTCTCTCTTCTTCACTTTCTTAATGCTAGCATGTTCTTTATTTTATGTAACTGTAAAAGCAATAGATGATAGTTGCTATAGTCAGTATACTTAGAGAAATAAATCGGAGTCACACCAGATTGATCACTGAAATGATTTTGGCCTCACTGTCCTTCTAGTCTACTGTAATACGTATAGGAACTACCTCTTTCAGAGAATACTAGAGAAAAAGGAGATAAACGTCTCAGTGTGGTGACCTGGGCCCATTGACTGGTGGCCCTAAGATTCTGAATGGGTGCTCAACACCAACAGGAAAGAGGCCATGGTTATGATGTCTCATATTGTTTGGATTTGTGTGATAGGAATGAAGAATAGAAATTGAAGTAATAAATGCAATGCAAATGATTATTTCACTTTGCATAAGTGTGTGCAATAAAGACTCAGTTTTGAGAAACTGTTCCCTGGACAGACTGTGAGCTCCCTGCAGAAAGTCTCTCAGCTCTGCTGCAGGGGTCGGAATAGTAACTACAGCTTTCTGAGTACTTACATGCTGGGCTAGACATTTAACTTTAGGTTATCTCTACAAAAATGTTACCATCTTCAGAAGAAACAGGTTTTCACAGACATTAGGAATCTTTTACAAAGGTTTATCTAATTGAGAAAGTGGGATTTCAAATCATGCTGGTCTGGCTCCTTATTCTTTGCTCCCTGCTCATACTATCTCAGAGTTCAGCAAAATCAAAGGCAGGACTTATAAGATTAAAAATGATTCCATAAGAAGAACTGGAGAGACAATTACTCTAGCCACCTCTCTTGAAGGATTCAGGAATCCTTAGGTTGGACCCAAACAGTGAATGTATGGACTATATTGGAGCTGACCTTCATGTATCACTTGCAATTGATATTTATACTTAAGTGAACAGCCAGTTTAGTTAACTTCATAGTCTCTTGTGACTTCCCCATGACTTTACCATCCTTTGTGGCTTCCTAGTTAGAGGAAACTCTTGAGTGGGGAATTGTTTATTCTTACTCTGTTTGCTAGTTTCTTATTTGGGTCAGCCAGGTAAACACATGTCTATCAATCCTTGATGCCCTCTGAGAGCTGGGTTAAAGGTGAGAGCAGCGGTACCCATGTGTGGTGTTCCTCAAAGCCTGAGTTTTTGCCCCCTCACATCAGCATGTTATAAAGAATTGCTTAGCCAAAAATTCACCTCTTGGGTCCCTCCCCAGATTCACTGGATTAGAATATTTTTAGATGAACTCAAAATTTGAACATTCAATAATCTTTCTAGAAAATTATGATCAGTTATGTTGTCTTTAATGCTGGGCTTTTTGAGATGGAGGGAATCTCACATTATAATGTTACTAATTTGTCCTGATCTACTGCAAACAGAGAAAGTAGGATAAAAAACCTGAGTGCTAAGGGGCAGTGTGGTGACTTCCTTTTTATTAAGGATTATTTTTACTTTTGTTCAAGCTTGCAGGTGATGTTTATATTTAGTCAGCTTTGCTTTCAATGTGGGACCTTTGTTTTAGCAGATAGATGAGTCTTTCAATTTGATAGCTGAGAAGCTCATACCTCTTTTTCTCCCTTTCTCCCTTGGCCAACTAACATCTTTTTGGTGCCCCCCGCCACTCAGTAGTATCAAATAAATGTCCTCTTTCCAATCTAGGCTGGAGCTGCAGCTTCATTTTGAACATGTATTATATATTTGGGATTTCCAGAGCTGCTTTTCCATCTGCCCTTCCTCTGACGGTATTTATATAGAATAGGCTGAAAGAAATCAGGAAACGGGACTGTTCCAACCCGGGAGAGGGAGGCTGCTCCTTCACACTGACAGCTCATTAGCTCGTGTGGAGATGAAACCGACAATAATCCACTGCCTCCACAGAGGCAGGCAAGTGCGTGGCTTCCTTCACCCCAAGGCTGACCTCGGAGCCCAGGTGCAGGCCCACAGCACCTCATCATTCTGTCGTGACTGCATCTGTCATAGTCTCCACTGTAAACCTTATAATGTCAACGTTTTCTCCACACCTGGGGCTCGTCCCTGAGCAGTGATCTCAGAAAGATGGTCCTGGAGTTCTTTTTATCTGTTACAAGATTATCCTTATATGTCAAGTGTCCCTTTCTTTTCCCAGGAGGCAATGAGTTTAATGTCCACAGAGCCCAATGACATAAAGAGTTTACGGGTCTGGTCCAAACTGAATGTCCTGGCTCATTCTGCTGTGGGACCTTAGCCAATGATCTTATAGGTCACCCTTCAATTTTTCAGACATGAATGACAAATAGTAACCCAATGCACACTCCCTCTCAGCACACATGAACACTTACTTTGTGGGTATTTTGAAAGGATAGTAACAATGTTGGGGTTGTCATTTCTGAACTAATCCTTTGGTTTGCCTGGGAACAATACTGAGATTGTTTAGTATTCCATATAAAGGTTTTTGAGTTCTAGGGCTTAGATGGTACACCTGGTCTTTTCATTCTCTGTAGCCCAGAGAGCACTCATGCTGTTTCTAAAAATGCCAGAGAAGCAAAATCTTCCCCAGCATTACAGCAGCAAGGAAGTTTTTTGATAAATAAAGTTATTTTTGTACTACAGTATATTCTGGCCATGGTTTTCCCTCCCTCCTCTGCTCCCAGATCCTCCCCACCTCCCCAACTTCTCACCTTCCACTTCCCCACCTCCCACCTCCCCACCTCCCCACCTCCTCACCTTCTAACACCATGCCTTCTTTTTCTCTATTAAGAAAATAAACAGGCAGATAAAAAAGACAAACAGGAATAAAAAAAACCAAACTAACAAAAAGAAATCATTAAGGTGTTTTCCCCACTAACCCCTTTCAAGTTGTCTCCTTATTGCTGAAGACAGCTTCGAATAAAATATGAATAAATAACTCTTAAGCACAGAGTTCTCAAATTCTCCTAGCATTTTAGTATATTTTTTCATAGACCTCTTGACCAAAATAATATGAAATAATTCTGTTTATTAGATCCAAACTACTTAAAATCATTTATCACCTAAGATTTTAGTGGCTGTTTTAGAAAGTGAAACATATAAACTGCAAATTAAATTCTATTTACTTATTTTTTTGTGTATGAGTGTTTTCCTTCTGTGTATGTATGTGCACCATGTGTTGGCCTTGTGTCCAAGGAGGCCAGCGTCCACCCCTAGTGTCCAGGGTCCAGAAAACAAGAGAGGGCAGCACATCTGGATCTCGGGTCTTCAGGGCCCTCTCTTGGCCCCACCTTGTAGGCATGATAGTTACCAAAGCCTCAAAAGGGTTGGAACTTCCAGACCAAAGCTGGAATGACTACCCACTACAATCTCTCCAGCCCTAAATTGCTACTTTATAAATTTCAACCTTAGTCAGATATAGTTACTTACCAATGAGATGTGTTGTCATGGTGGATAGTGGTACAGCTTTGTAATTCTAGGATTCAGGTTCAATATTAATAACCCACGTCCTGTTCACACTGACTATCACAGGAAGCTTGCTTCTCATCACAGCTTTGGACAGCTTTGGACTTTATTGGATGTTGTTGAAAGTATAAAATGCCCTTCAATATTGATGTGAGCTTCCTGTGGTGCTTCAGAGAATCTTAGCATGCAGGCAATTGTGGGCTTAACAACATCAAGTAAAGCAGTTAGTAAGAGAATATGCATGTTGGCAGTGGGGAGTTGGTATGCATGTTTGGGGCAAGGGGGTGCATGGAGTATCTCGATGTTCTCCTCTATATTTTGTTGTAAACCCAAAATTTCTCAAAGACTGTCTTAAAAGAAAACATCCAGTCACAAGCTAATCATCTTACATGAAGATTATCCCAACTAATTTTCAGTTTATACAAGTTTGACATTGTCTAATATTATCCACGCTGTTCCACCCATTTTTCCCAGGTAGAACTAGCTGGCACACCCATTCACTCAGATTTTTAGAGTGCAAAGAGCTGTACCACAGTGTGAGATCTCCCCATGGTAAAAACAGAATATGAATAATTAAAGTATAGATTCATATCTATACTTTAATCCATGATGTCCTAGATTAATCTAAGATTGCCTGTCTCTCTTCTCCTTCTCTCTTTCTTTCTCTTTTCTTTGTTTCATTTGTTTGTTCATTAATGCCAACATTTATATTCAGCAGTGCCTATTTTGCATTAGGCACCAAGCAAAGTGCTTGGCTCTGCACTGAGCAGAGCCGAATCCATTCCCATCACATAACACTTGAGTTCCTTGAGTGCTATTTTTGCTCATCCCAGGAATGAATATTCACACATCACTCCCTGAGTTGAGGCTCTCAGGCACACACAGGTGTCACAAAACTGAGTCATTGGGAAATGGTGCTCGACACGTTCCAGGTGGAGATTCTTGACGTCTTATTTAAACTTTACTCTACCTCTCCTGGAACTGATCGGTTTTTTTGTTTGCACTCCCTAGGATTTTTTAAGTGTCCAACTCCCTTGGAACCCAACTCACAGCAGAATTACTTTTCTCCTAATTTCATACCACTGTTCAGTCAAATTGAGGAAAATATATGTTGTTTGGAGCTCAGCATCTCTCAATTTACTATTTTAAGAAGTTGCCATTGTTTGTTAGAAAACTATTGGCCCAGTTGTGATACACACACTTTAACATGACAGCAATACCTTGCAAAGCGATGATATTCTTTAAAGAAAAATGGGTTGAGGAGCCTTTTTATGGCAACAATTGAAACAGGCCATTTTGTATATGGTCTAACTATAATCATTTGATGTTTTTATAATATAGTCATTGATTGTTGGTTCATTCATTGATTGTGATTGTATATTTACTGAACTATGCATCAAGTACACAAGTAAACAAGCTAGATTCTGTCTTCTTGTAGCTTGGTTAGAAAGGGAAAAGGAGCTTCATACATTGGGATAAGTATTCAGTATATGGCCAACTGGAAATATTTTTAGAAACTTTAGTAATAAATTAAATACTAAGCATATAATTATGTGTCATTAAAGGATATTTTTGATGGCACAAAGACATATTAAGGATATATAGCATGAAGAAATATGAAACAAAATATACTGCATAGCAACAGCCATAAATCCACTGGAAATAAATATGCCACAACATGAATAGTAATTACTACTAAGTGTTAAAATTATAAATCAGATTCAATTTTCCTCATTTTGGAAATGTTTCTTCTCTCAATAAGTGATGGCCATTTGGAATAGAATGCAAGGTAGGTGCTAGGTAACTTTTTCTAGAACTTACATTTTGTAAAGTAAAAAGGAGAAATTAACTGCTATATTTTATTTGATTCAATATAACCAATGCATTATCATAGCATATGTTTTGATTTCATCCAGTTGCCGTGATAAAACACAAGGGCACCTTGAAGGAACAAAGGATTTATTTCATTTTATTATCATATTATCATTCGTCCAGGCCGCAGTCCACCATTGAGGGAAGTCAGGGCAGGAACTCAACAGGAGCTCACTCACAGACAAGGAAGCGAAGCAGAAGCCATGGAAGAATGCTGCTTTCAGGCTCTCTCACTGGACTCCTGTTTAGATAGCTTTTAGCCTAGGAATATCACCCTCCTACATTTAGTTGATAATGTGATGCCCCACAAACATGCCTACAGGCCAATTTGATTAAGGCAATTCCTCAATGGAGGCTTTCCTCAGAGATATCTCTAGGCTGTATCAACTTAACATAGCTAACTAGGGCAGCATATAAGCAACATAACTTTTGTTAATGAGATATTTACATTATCTTTCAACAGTAGGCCTTTAAATTAAGGTGCACATTTTTAAGTAAGTATATTTTTAATTCAGAGAAGCTGCATTGTGTGTGTGTGTGTGTGTGTGTGTGTGTGTGTGTGTGTGTATGGTGTGTATGTGGGTATACATGCCTATGAAAACAGGAAGAGGCCAAAGGAAGATGTTGAATGCTCTGCTCTATCATGTTCTACCCCAGTCTCTTAAGACTCAGCGAACTTGAAGCTTGCTATTTTGCCCAGCTAGCTGGCCATTAAGCTCCAGGGGTTTTCTGTCTATACGTGCCAACCCTGGAGTTATTGGCATATATGTCCATGTTTTATTTTTTATGAGGGTCCTGGGGATTTAAAGTCATATCCTCACACTTGTCCAGCAAATTCTCTTATTCCCTGAGCCATCTTCTCCCCCATTCTTTTTTTTTTTTCTGCCTTTACCTTGGTGATGCTAGAGAAATGAACCCAGTGCAGGTGTGCTGGGCAAGCATCTGTTTACCAGCCCACAAGGTACAATGTAGGGGCTCAGTAACTTCAAATGCCCAATGACTTCTCTACCACATTGCAATAGAGATTTTATACATTCTGTGATGAGGTTTCATTCTTTCTCTTGTGAGAAAAACACACGGAAATTAAAAGCCAAGAAATCGGTTGGCGATGCAAAGGGCAAACAAAATGACAGGTGCATCATGTGTGTAGTAGGAAGAGAGGTGATATTTGTTTGGACAGATGTTTAGAAATTAGCTGACGCAGAGCTTGAAAGAGGACTATGTTTTGATGAGAAGATACAAGATTAAAAGAGTGGCAAATCTAAGAGATGGTTTGTTTCTTCCAGCCTATGGAGAATAGATCAAGATACTTGGGGGCAGTGGTGGAGTAGAACTAGTTTGGGGAACTTGTGATAGTTATACATGTCCAGAAAGTTGGGAGAGTGTAAAGTGATTACAGGAGTAATGTTTCATGAGCTCATGTGTGACAGATATCTAAGGACTTAGTTAGCACAAAGGAATTTGGACTTTATAGAAGGCCACTGTAGAGCATGGACATTATATAGTCTCTCTCTCTCTCTCTCTCTCTCTCTCTCTCTCTCTCTCTCTCTCGCACGCACGCACGCACGCACGCACACGCACACGCACACACACACTGACAAGACTATACAAGATAAAGGTGGGAGCAAGGAAACCCCCATGCTAAGGTCACAGAAAAAATATTTGTAAGACATTTTGGAGGTGGTTAGCATGGTAGTGTTGAGAAGATATTTTTCTTAGAGGGGAATAATGAGGCTAATCCTCAAGTTTTAGAAAATCAGCATTGAAATGGGAGTTTGGAGCTGGCCATAGTGCCTAGGAGGAAAGTGAAATGTCATTCACTAACATAGAAGGCCTTGGAAGCAATGGAAACTTAGGGAAAGCTAATGAATTTGAATTTATAGTCAGTGAAGCTGGGTGCCCATTCGGCATCTAGGTGGATGTAATCAGGAAATAGTTTATGCAGAGTCAGAAGTCTGATTTCCAGTCTACTTTCATTACCTCACATGCCATCTACAATATCCAGTTATCTTTCCCCTTTTCTTCTTCAAATTCTCCTTTATCCATTCACTTTTAAGTTTCCATTCATATACTAATGGTAATAATAAGTAGAATCTATTGAAAGCTTATAGTGTGACAAACTCTATTTAACTACTTTGTATGAATCTTCATATTCATTCCTTGTAACAGTCATGGGAAGGTATACCAGATGTGGAAATTTGGGTTCAGAGTACTAAGTAATTAGGCCAAGACCTTTTCTCTACTGTATGTGGAGCTCAAATACCCTTAACTCAGACTCAAGTGATTCAACTTCCTGGTGACTCTCAACTTGATTTCATGCGTTGGATAATTCTGTATCAATATCTTTTCTCAGAAATCCAGATTTATATGTCTTATTGGGTATTGTTATGTTGCTTTATGTTGCTTATTGGGTATTGCTACCTTTGGAGGTTAGTTACCTTTATCATCAAAACCCCTTATTGATCTGATAACTCCTCAGACATATGGTTCTACATTCATATCCCTCTTACATTCTACATTTGAGGGTATTGAACTTCCTACAGCTAAGCAAAAACCCATGCTTAATGGATTTGTTGAGAGCCAGGTTGATCGGAGACTTGCTCAGAGATCCTGATGGAAGAACAAAAGGAACCTAGTTTTATATCCTTGCTTAGGGGTAATCTTGGGAAAAATCTGGTCTGGAGCTTTCAAAAGTGCTGAACTTTGAGTCCCAGTGAACTTGGCTTTTCCTCCTGAAGAGACCGGGAGTTATCAGCCCCAAGGCTGATAAGCACCCAGTTGCTGTGACACACTTGTGATGTCCCATGTTCCCATTGTGCAACACTGCTTAATCAGCTTCCTGCTGACTTTGTCCTGTTGTATGATGATGTTTTGTGGACTCTATCTCATTTTTCTCTCTGGTAAATAATATGTAAGATTCATAGTAAACTTGCTTGGCATAAGACGTAGCTTGTTCAGGACCTTCTTCTTCTTCAGGAGCCTGACATTGAAGAACAACCTTCTTGTCCAGGCCAGATCTCATGGTATCTCACATAGTTCAATCTTTGAGATCAACACACATATACACAATTGCAAGGACTGTTCACTGTTTGAAAGCTTTTCCTTTCACCAAAGGGAGGTACCACACAACAGAGATGTGCTTCTACTCCACAAGCTACCTGTATCCTATGGCTGGACACTGCAATGATTCAGGCTTAGCTACCTCTGGTTTCAGAGCTTCTCTCGTAGGTTGGTTGGCTTAATGACCTGTCAGAAGCGCATTGCTCTTCAGCTTCTCCCTTTGCCTATCCTGCTCCCTTACACTCTGACAAGTATTTTCTTATATGCATGACTCAGATTAAAATCCTTTCCATAAATATACATTCAAGTCTTTACCTCACAGTCTGTTTTGTTGAGAAGCCTGTTCTAAGAGCATTAACACCAGAGTTGTCCTAGGAAGCAGTTCCGGCAGGTGATGTGGAGTTATTCCTTAGCTGCCTGGCAGTCAGAACTTAGTTACAGGTGCTAGATGAGATTTTTATGGCCAGTGGGTGTACTGCCGCATGGCACAAGTCACATCTCTCATCAGGAGCACAGGGATTGTACTAACCGTTGAGAGGTTTTAGAAAAGGAGGTGGTATGAAGATCATGGGTTCATATGGCTTTGGCTGTCTGCTGTTAAGTCCTTTGAGAAAAATAATGAGAGAGTGAGAATAATTAACCTAACATTTAGGACAAGCTGTGAGACCCAAAGAGCTTGTGGATAAAGAGGCTCAGGACTAAACCTAGAACACAATTTTAAGTGTAGCAGAGTTTCATAGGTGATGGATGTGCAAATCCCAATAAATCTGCTTCCCTGAGATCTGGCTTTAACTGGGAAAGCATGAGGTTCTAGTGCTTGGAGTACTTCATCTAGGTTGATGCATTTGGAAACAAACATGTTTTTTGAGGCAGTATCACACACTAGGCCAGGTTATCTTGAAACTTATTATGTAGCCCAAGCTTGCCTTTCCAATGTGCAGTGGATTATAGACGTTATGCTATAATACTTGAAAATCTTGAACCTTTGATTTCCTCTGAGTCACAGAAGGGCCCTGTTCCTTCCTGCTGAAAGCTATCATTTCCCCTTGGATTACAATATTCTGATATAACATGGACCCTCTCTTCTTTTATTTTCTCTGCCCCCTTCTGATTTCCATTCTCCTCCTGACCAAATTAATGGCTCAAAAAGTTCACAGAAATACTCATACTGGAAGACACATACCGTGTAAAGCAGAATACTTTCCTCCTAGCCACGTTTCACTCAAGGATCCACAGGTATTCATTTACTGGCTGATACAGAAGATACTGATGTGAGGGGGAAGGGCATACATGAGGAAGTAAGTGTTAGCTGTCCTCTGTAGGCCAGGAACAGCAGCAAGACACTCTTACAGAACCGAGAATCCTGATAGAAACAAAGAAGAAGCCAAAACAATGAGTACCCAGTGGTAGTTTTTTACTATTGAAGGCAAAATGGTCACAATTATAAGTGGTCTGCTGGTTTGAATGAGAAATGTCCCCTATAGGCTTTTGAACAGGAATGCTTAGTTGTAAAGTGGTTGTACTTTTTGGGATGGATACAGAACCTTTAGGAGGTAGAGCCTTGCTGGAGGAAGTGAGCTACTGGGGTCAAACTTTGAGATTTTATAGCCTGGACTCATTTACTGTTCTCTTCTGTTTGCTTCCTGTATTCAGACCTTGGCTTCCTGTGTGCAGACCTCTACTTCCTATATACAAACCCCTTCTTCCTGTATGCAGACCTCTGCTTCCTGTATGCAGACCTCTGCTTCCTGTATGCAGACCTCTGCTTCCTGTATGCAGACCTCTACTTCCTTTATGTAGACCTCTATTTCCTGTATGCAGACCTCTACTTCCTATATACAGACTTCTGCTTCCTGATATAGACCTCTGCTTCCTGGTACAGACCTCTGCTTCCTGTACACAGACATTTATCCTGTAACAGATCTCTGTTTCCTGACTGTGGCTGGCCTCTCCGATTCCTGCTGCCATGCTATTTCTGATCTGATGGACTGTAAACTAAATAAACACCTGTCTTCTCTAAGTTGCTTTTGGCCATGGTATGTTATCACAGCAACAGGAAAGTAACTAATACAGTGACTAATCTGAGTAATAGCCAGAAAGGTCTGATACACACTGGTCCATGGAGTTGAATTAAGAGAGAATCTAAAGGGAACCATCAAAGATATTCTTGATCAGTCCATTCAAATCAGTTAAAGATAAGATAATCATAATTTTAAGAGTATTTATCTTGAGGTCAAAATCCCTTATCCATTTTCAAGAAGTGGAATAAGTTGTTAATTTTAGATTTCACTGCTTA
Source organism: Peromyscus leucopus (assembly GCF_004664715.2). Taxonomy (NCBI): domain Eukaryota; kingdom Metazoa; phylum Chordata; class Mammalia; order Rodentia; family Cricetidae; genus Peromyscus; species Peromyscus leucopus. The sequence continues at coordinate 53,653,405 of NC_051073.1, forward strand.
TTAGCTAAGTTAGGTATCCAAGTAAAAGAAACATACAACCTCATGTTAAGTGTTTGTTAAGTACAGGTGCTTGGTTCTTCCCCAAGGAACCTGTAACTAGTGATTATACCATGGGTAAGAGAGAATCCATAATCATTTTGACTACTGTTCAAAAAGTCTAAATTGACCATGATTCCTAGGGACATGCAGTGGGCACCTATGAGAGCCAATCAATATTGGGACCACTCCCTTTCACAGGGGGTTCACCAAGTTCATGGAGTCAGTAGGTGACCCTTTACTAGTCATCAGATATACAATCAGAGTGAGTCTACTTAGTACTTGGTAGACTCTTATATTTGCTCATTAGTCACTGAACCAGCAAGTCCCTCTTCTGACTGAATGATGAGACTGCTCTCAATCCCTTATAGAAACCTGATGGATCCACTGGGAGGTTCACTGAATCGTTCACTTCTATTGACAACATGGTTTCTAGAACAAGTGATAGTGCTCTGCTCAAAACAGTGACGCAATGAACCTATTTACAACTGCTGTGCTGCTCCGACACTGTTAGAGCTGATTAACAGCCCCACATTCATTAACCTGGAAACTCAGGTCTCCCCCCATCATTTCCAAGTGGATGTATCTGTATCAGTGAATACACTCTGAGACACAGTGCAGCATGTTCTTGCCTTGAACTGTTTTTATCTTTCCTGTCCTTTGTCACAATATAATCTCAAAGAGCATAGATGCTTGTTTAGATTATTTTTTTTCCTTTTTGCATATGGTGGAGGTGAAACCAGGGCCTTGTAGAAGATAGGCAGTACTCTATCACTGAGGTACCCCTCCAACCTCTATCTCTTTCTTGTTTTTTTTTTCCTTCTGAAGAAGAAGGTTGTGATGGTTAACTAAACTGGCTAAGGAAGAAATGAAAAGTACTTTGGGGGCCTTGGTGAAATATACATACTTCAATGAATGGAAGATAAATGCCATGATCATTCAGGGCTGTGACATGTAGTTCTAAAGAATATAGTTATTTTGAACATGTCTGGACATTCTTTCTGAAGAAAAGAAGAGATTATTGCATTTTGCATTTACCACTTTTAGGGCCTCCGTGGTGTCTGAGGACAGCATATTTCATGCTTGGCACAACCCATGCCCCAAGCAACAGAGAAGATGACTAACTTTAATTAAAACTCAGAATAAGAAAAGGTTCTGCAGTATGTCTGGGGCATATGGTCCTGAAGAATGAATGTTATGTATGTATGATGTGAAAAGATGTCTGCAGGTTTTGGAAAACCTCAGTAGGCAAATTACAATGTGAACTCTTAGGATTCTCAAGCAAGGCAGTGTCATCTGTAGGAGAGAGCTAGAGTCCGACATATTATTGGTAAGTATTCTGGCTGTGCTACTGGGAACTGACAGAGAAAAATATCATGATCAATTGACCATGCATTAAAAAAAAATGATCCATGCGAGCCATCTGATACATCAAGTTAGAAGGTTGGGCTGAACCAATAGCAATTCATGGTGAAATGGAAGGGCTATATGCGGGCTTGTGGATGATCAGAGCAGGAAGGCACACGTGGGTGGCAGTTGTTCCAGGCCTCCATGATAGTTGTCATGTTACATGGTTCCTCTCCCTCAGCTCATTCTTAGGGTCACATAAGGAACCTTCTTATCAGATGACAAAAAAAGACGGAGGACAAGACTGGTTCATACATGAGTTGCCTCTGTACGTGGCTATAAGCTGAGAAAGCAGTTATGACTCTCTAGTCCCATACAATCTAAATGCATAGTGTCATGAGACCACAGCTGTTTCTCCTTTTTGAAAAATAACAAGGACTTGTTGGAGGTAAGAAAAAAACAAAAAAAAAGGAAATACAGGAAGTTTCCTACAGTCCAGATGAGGTTTAAATGTCTTTGTAGCTCACGATAATGCCCACTGGAGATTGTTCATCAAGGAAGGGACACTAAATAGCTAAGTAGACAAAATGACTCAGCCAGCTGATGTCACCCAGCTTCTGTCATCAGTCACCACAGTGTTGGCATAATGGATACATTACATTAAAACCTTGCCAAAGATGACTCAATGGCATTGGTTCTCACTAACCAGCTATTGATGCTACCTACATTCAGATGGGTCCAGTTTCCCCCCAACCCCCCAGGACTTGTCACTATCCCACACATCTGTCCCCTCTAGAAATGCCTTATAGACACACAGACCTTTCCATCTGACAACAACACAAATAATTACTGAGTCTTGGATACAATTTCATCCTTCAAGGACACCAAACAGCCGGCTAGAGGGAAGCTGATTATTTTGGAACCTATTTATCCTGGAAACGGTAGTGATTCACCTTGGCTGGGAAAAACACATATTCTGGTATCAATTTCCTTTTCCTTGCTGCTGGGTCTCATCCATCACCACCATCAGAAGATGTCACAGAACATCTACTGATACCATACACTCAAAACAATTCAATATGTGCACAAACATTTGTTTCTGACAGTGCTTAGTATCTATATGACTTCATAGAGATAGCCCCAGGAATCACTCTAAAGGAAGATTAGAAACCAAGATGGAAACGTTGGAACATAAATACAGAAGCGCAGTATGAAAAAGGGAGGAATTGCAAAGACAGAGAGAAAGATGGGCCAGAGATGAGAAACTATTCCTTCAAGCAGGAGGGGATGTCAAGCTGTCCAGGCATCTCGGGTAGCAATATGTTTCACTGTGGAGTTCTCTTCTCACTCTGCCCCTTTCATCATGTCAACTGTCTTTTTGAAAGAGTATGTGGTCTTTTAACTTTAATATATATTTAAAACAACTCTGTTGAATATTGGGACACTTAGGTTCTTTTCCTTCTCTTGAGAATGTGAGTTGGAAAACAGGAGAAAGGGAGAGTTAACTATTGGAAGGTGTCTGAGACTACACAGTCACCCAGCAGGTTGAGCCTAGGCAGGGAGAGCAGGGGCTATGACTGATTTAAATTCACTGCAGTAAATAACAAATGACTATCATATGTAAGACCAAAGTGAAGCAAGTGGTTTGGAAAGAAGACTGAAGAGGAAAGGCAGTTTGGTGGTCCAGTGTGAGACACATTTGTACAGTAGATGAGAAAGTCAGCAGTGGGAGAGAGGCTCCCTGAAGCTGCTCTCTCCCAGACCCAGGCAATGTCTTAGTTGTTAGACTAAATAGTCCTCTTCTTTGTGTAAACAGAATGAGATGTTTAGCAAACAGAAAAAACACGTGAAACAGAAGCTCACTGCTAAAACTCATGTTTTCTTTTTAAAAAAATTTAAATTTTTTGAGATTATAATGTTATTACATCATTTTCCCTTCCTTTTTACTCCTCTAAAACCCTTCTGTATTATGGCAGGAATATGTGGAGGAGCAGAGCTACTCACCTCATGGTGGCCAGAAAGCAGAGATACAGAGGGGACAGAGTCTCAACATACACTTCAAGGCACATTCCAATGACCTAGATCCCTCTTACTAGGTCCCACCTCTAAAGCATCTATCATTACCAAGTAGTACCATGGTTGTTGCCAAGATTTTAGTACATGGGACACTGGAGACCCATTTTACCATAGCAAGACAGAAGCTGTTGTTCACTGGTAGAATGTCTGTATCAGAGAAGCTTTATCTCAGTGCTTTGGTTTAGCTTATGATCTTTAATCTACCCTGAATATATAAGAATATATCCATTATAATATTCCTGCAATAAACTTATATGTTTCAATCATATAAGCAAGGTTCTGTTAGTGTTAAGATGGATAATGAGAGACTATGGCCTAGACAATTTGATACATCAAAAGATCAACCAAAGGACAATGGAAGAGGGCTACTATACAAATCCAGAATGGAGTTATGAAAAGCAATAGCAGTTAATTTTATTTCTCTAAGTTTCTGTTTTCTCTGGGAGAAGTAAGCAAATTGAATTTGGCTAATTTTATAATTTGATGGATGTTTATTTTTTCTTATGCCAATCACACACCGTGCTAGCCACTTGCATTCATTTAATTGGCAAATACTACGATTTTGCCTTCAGAATGTGTTGAGAGCCTGCTGTTGCTTAGTTTTCCTACTTGTATTATCCTGCTGCACATACATATCTTGTCTCGTGAACAACTGTAATAGCCCTTAACTGACTGCTCTGTGTATCCTTCTACAGTACAAGCCAATCTCCACATTTCAGCTATTGCCATCTTTCTACAACTCAAGAGAGATCATCTTCTTCATCCGATTAAGAGTTTTCTTATTAGTAAAGGTAAAATCTAAGTTCTTTTTCTATGAATTGTGCATTTGTCCATGACCAGAACTATGTATATCACCCCTGTCATGCTCCTTTGCTCTCTTTTGGTATCAGAGGCTTCCTCACATTTGCTCCGTTACCAAAGCCTACTCCTGTGCAGGGCTTTTGCATGAGTTACTCTATGCGTCTAATATAAAAAGAAATTAGAGGTGAGGTGACTCATCGTGGAAAGGTACTTGCTTCCAAGACTGATTCTGGGATCTACACTGTGGGAAAGAAGAGTGGAATTCATCAAGTCATTTTCTCACCATGCTGCACATGCTACAGCTCACCCAACCTCTCCACACACACACACACACGCACACGCACACGCACATGCACACACACGTGCACGCACGCATGCACGCAAGCATGCGCCCAAAATATGTAAAGAAGTAAATACAATTTTCTAGAAAAAACAAAATTTACTCTATTTCCCCATTGCTTTCATGCCACAGTTCAGTTATCACCTTCTGACGGGAGTCTTTTTGCTCCTTCCTTAATTAGCACCCTCTTGCTATTTATTTATCATGATGCCATTTCTCCTTTCCCTGCTCTCTTTTCCTTTGCCCCACCACTTCCTTATTCAGAAAGCACTTACTTACTATTGTGATCCCCCATTTGACCAGAGAGCTGTTTGCTGCAGTGCTTAAAACACTACCTAAGATGCAACTGGAATTCAAAAATATTTGTTGAATGGATGAAAGGTAAATAGTGTCTACTTCTGTGAAAGTAAAAAACAAGCAAACAAAAACAACAACAACAACAAAAAGCTTCCGTACCCCTCCTTTGAGTGTTATACAATGCTTTTGTGTTGAGGGAAAAAAATCCTTTTCTATATCAAATTTGGCAAGGAATTCTGTCTGCTTTTTTCATTCTTGAATGGAATTGTGCTGTCATTTCTCCCATGGCCATTCATTGAACGGGTGTTTCTATGGTTACCATGTTATTTCTAGTCAGAATCCTGTTGAGGAGAAACCTGAATTTGGTATCTCAGGAAGTCAAGATTCCCTTGACATCCTATAAAGATACCAATGAATTTCCACAAATCAGCTTCCTGCTTTATTCAGTAAATTAGTTGGGGAGATGGATTGGAAGACATCTTTGGGGTTCAACTCCAGAGTTCTAAAAAAATGCACCACAGGAAATAAATAAAATGAGTTACCAATATGTTTGTTTGGCAGTGATGGTCCCAGTGAAATCAATCCAATTTTTCTTTGCCTGCCACTAAGGGGGCCCTGACATTCTAAGTGTCACCATGCCCTCATTGTTACAACTAATCATTCTGTAGATTCTGTATGCTGCTTGTTCTTCCTGTTTTATTCTGAGAGCAGAAATACAATTCCAGATGAATATACTTCTCCAGTCTAATTTGTGAGTTCACCCCAGGAAACAAATGAACTCTACCTAATGATTGTTATTCAATGAGAACATCAGGAACTGGCTGAGCTACAGCCCAAAGCAGCTAGCCACATAACTTAGAAACATGCCTTACTCCATATGCTCAATTTCTACATGCCTAGACAATCACTAAGAAGACAAAATTTTTATTCCCATCCATTTTTTTTTTGTGTCCCTTCTGTGATCCTGTCTGATATTTATTCCATTTGTCTCTAATCAGGCTTTCATTACTCATAATCTTCCCAGTACAAACCATATGCAGCTGTGTCTTTATTGAATTATGAAAATGTAGAAGCACTCCTGTAACTATGCAGGTATCTCTATATAATCTTTAGAATAAGGAATAGTGCAGAATGCAAATTAATTTGCATATGTATGATGCAAATAAGAGGAATCTTTTATGCACAGTGCCACCTCTATAAGGCACTCAAAGTCAGGGTCAACATAATCTGCAAAATACTATTTTGCTTTTGTTGTAATCTTTTCAAAATATGTCATGGAGAATTACATTTTAGGTCCTACAGCAATATATACATTCCCTGTGCCTTATACTCTCTGTTTTCTAGCTTCCCTCTGCAGGCTAACTCTGTTGGCCCAAATGTTTTCCAGTGCATGTCAACCTTGAGATAATAAAGCTTTCGTTCACTTACATGCCCCTCAAGATATATTAAGCGTATGTTATATGTCATATACTCTGCTAGGAATGATAACTGGTTTCCCTTCCTCCATTCCTCCCAATGTCCTCTCCCATCTCTCTTCTCCCCCATATCTATCTCTCCTTCATTTCTCTTCAGAAAAGTGCAGGCTTCCCAGGGTATCACCTGAACTTGGCTTACCTCAATGCAGTAAGATTAAGCACAAACCCTCATATCAAGGCTCAATGCAGCAACCCAGTAGGACGAAAGGGGTTCTAAGAGAAGACAGAGGAGTCGAGACACGTCCCCCCTCCCCCGCATTCCTACTGTTAGGAGTCCCACAAGAACCTCAAACTAAACAACCACAGCATGTATGCAGAGGACCTAGTGCAGATCTATGCAGGCTTGGAAATTGCCCCCCCCTCAGTCTCTGTGAGTCCCTATGAGCTCTGCTTAGTTGATTCTGTCGGCTGTGTTCTCCTGGTGTCCTCAACCCCTCTGGCTCCTACAATCCTTTCTTCCCATCTTTCACATGGTTCCTGGAGCTCCAACTAATGTTTGTTTGTGGGTCTCTGCATCTGCTCCCATCAGTTGCCAGAGGAAGCCTCTCTAATAACGATTGGGCAATGCACTGATCATAATAACAGAGTATCATTAGGAATCGTTGGTTTTACCCTAGGTGCCCATGCCTGATACTACCTGGATGTCCAGGAACTGGAAGCTGGATAACCCATTGGTGTCTAATTTTAAGAGAAACAAACATATAATTCAATACCCCAAAGTAACAGAAAAAATGGTGTAACAGTCATATCATCAGGCAAGATGTTGTCAGTTCCCTGAAACAAGTAATAGCATAGACACAAAGTCATTGCTGATCTCTCTGAATAACTTATTCTCCATTTCCTTGGTGAATAGCCTCATTGGCTCCTCATCATTAAAGTTTTTTTCATGCTACCTTTCCAAATTTAAAATAACCTAAAGCATGATTCCAACCTTGCTTACAATCTCCTTTCTTGCAGAAGTATTTTATAACCAAATTGCTCTGTCTGTCTGGCATAGTTCATTAGCTTCCTGACTAAGATCTATGCCTTGTTCTGCATCTGTCTCTGCACTAAGTACCTGCTACTTCACAAATAATACATACAAATTGATGGTGACTGCTTGAGTGTTCATGGTCTACCCACTGGATTCTAAAACATGCCTTTCATTTTTGTCTCCTAGAGAAAATTGGCAAGTATTTGTCAGAGTAATTGAAAAAGTTAGTGTGGCAGTTTCTAACCAACTTTTTTTTTAAAGGTTGAATAAGAATGGATAGAATCAATGATGAGACGATGGGATTTCCTGGGCCTGGAGAGACAGAAAAACACAACATCTTATGTAGGCTAAAGGACAGTGCAGCTCTTCAGATCCTTATTCAATCAAATATGGATGAAAGGAAATTTTCATCTAATAATAATTCAGCTAATAAAATGGACTGAGTCATACACAGTTGGCTCTGAGGCAGATCTCATTCTAAATGTGACTAGGAAGAAACATTTGTGATTTCTCTCAGCCAAAAATGGCATCAGACTTCCAATTCCTATGAGGAGCTCAACTAATTTATTTCTCTGATACTGAAATGAAAATGCTAAAGTACTACAGGGCTCATGGCTGAGTCCCCTGGGGTTTGGCACTCTGACAATAGGAACTGCACCAAGATCTCCCAAGATAGTCTGAGCAAGGCTCAACATACACTCTGATCATCATATGCATTGGCTTTGATGTTACTTTTAATTCACTATGAGTTCTTCATTATTGATTAGAGTATCATATAAGGCTATAACTATGGATTCTGAGATAATAACACAATATACACTTTAGCTTGTTTGGGAAAGATTTATTTTAATTTGTGTGTGTGTGTGTGTGTGTGTGTGTGTGTGTGTGTGTGTGTGTATCCATGGGGCCAGAAGAGACTGTCAAATTCTCTGGAGCTGGAGTAACTGGTGGTTGTGAGCTGTGCACCATGGAGCTAAGAACTGAACTTGGTCCTCTGGAAGAGCAGCAAGCACTCTTAACCACTGAGTGACATCTCTAGACCCCATATTTAAAGCTTGAATAGGTCTCACAGACTTACATCTAAGGCTTGTTTCTTGGGAGATTATGGTGGTATTTTATTTGTACTGAAATGTGATTTTAATTGTATGTTAATAAATAAAGTTGCCCGGGGGGTCAGAGCTATTAGAGCCATAGCAAGAGTGTGGCGGTGGTGGCACACACCTTCAATCCCAGCACTTGGTAGAAGAGCTAGGTAGATCTCTGTGTGTTCAAGGATACAGCCAGCATTGGAGACACACGCCTTTAAGACCTAGGGGGCTGTACTTACAGGCAGTTATGAGGCAGTCACTTGTTTGGGTTTACAACCAATGAGAAGGCAGAACAGAAAGACTATATAAAGACAAACACACAGGAAGTAGGTCTCTTTCGGAGAGGTCTCTTGGCTTAAGAGGCTAGCAGCAGGCGGTAAGGCTCTTAGCTCTGATCTCTTGGCTTTCTTCTTTGCATTGGTTCTATGTTTTTTATTTAATAAGATGGTTGGTTACATCTACAGGAGATTACAGAATCCTGAGAGGAATCTTACTGGAAATAAGTTAGGGCATTGGGGACACGTCCTTGAAGAGGATATCATGACCCCAGAACGTCCTTTTTTTCTCTCTTTTTGTTTACACTAGAATTCTTCCTTCTATGTTTTCCTTTTTTTCTGGGTACCTGAGTACTTGCAATCTAAACTCCATAATGTTTATATTTATTCAGTCTCATAATTTAACCAACTAGATCCTTTACCTCGGGTATTTGTGGCAGCAACAATAAGTTGAGTGCTACAACAGATACATAACTCAGAAAGCTAAATATTCAGATTTATGAAAATAAAATTTAAGTTATAAAATACATTAGACACATACTCATTTATTTCTAAATGAATGTTTGGCATCAAACATTCAAACATCACTTAACTTTCAATTTTTTCTCTAATTCATTTTATTCAGCCAGCTTCATTCCAGTAAGCATTGTTTATACTGTAATTACTCCTTGAATTTTTTTCTATTTCTGGATATTTGACTATACTTACCATCTAAATTCCATGTATGCTTACATCTGTACAGTATCCCCCATAATTTGACCAAATAGATGAACACATATATACTATAAATAGATAAAATTTATTTTCCAAATTAGATCAAATCACATTCATATTTGAGGTAATCTATATTGATTTAGGAAGTTAAAGTTATAATCTTACTCTATTATTTCTAGTTTATAGACAGAATTTGTGTAAAGTGAATAGAACTTAGATCCACAGACATACAGTAGTAATGCCATAGAACTTTGTGAATGTAGGTATAGTGAGACAATATTTCGACTACTGACAATAATAGGCTTTCTGTGCAACATTTGAAGTTGGATCAAGAGCACACACTTGCTATCTGTGTGTTACTAAGTGTTTACTTTCTACTATGATGTGAGCTGTTTACGGAGTACTTATGAGCTACAGGTTACAGTAGAAAAAAGCAAATATGTGAAAGATCAGCCTTCAACACAGGATGTGCTCCAAACTTGGGATTGTTTATGCTTTAACATCATGTTGCTGAATTACTATAGGCTGGTGTGTTCCCTGGATGCTTTGATATTCTCATTCAGTATGGGTAATTGAGGATTCACAGTGGAATAGTGCAATCATTCCCAAATAAAAACAAGTGTGATAGCTTCTTAGGTTGAGAACAGCCATCAGGTAAACAAGAAGAGTTCAGTTAATAGCTTCCACATCAATACAGAGATGCAATGGATAAGGAGTTATGGCAATAGTTGCATTTGGCAAAAATCAGTCCCAAACAATTTTCTCTGTTCAGTTACACAGCTGTGCAGTCTGTGTTAGTGACATTTGGTTGAATTTAATTTGAACTTGACTCAAACTATTCCAGTTTTTAAAAGTTTTTTTTTTTTTTTTTTTTTTTTTTTTGTGTGTGTGTGTGTGTGTGTGTGTGTGTGTGTGTGCAGGGGCGTGTTTTGCCTTCATGTATGTCTGTGCACTGTTTTTATGGCTGGTGCCCACATAGGCTAGAAGAAGGCATTGGATTTCCTGGAACTGGAGTTTCAGATGATGGTGAACTACCATATGGATGCTGCAAGTTAAACCCAGGTCCCCTGGAAAAACAGCTAGTGCTCTTAACTGTTGAGCTATCTCTCCAGCTCCAACAGGGGCTTAAGAAAAAAACTTTACAAGTGAAGTTTGAGAAAACAATAAAAGATAACTTCAATGAAGCTATCCAGTTTTTGTGTTTACTAATACCTAGCTTCTAAAAACAAAACCAAACAAAAAAAAATCTTGAACTCATTTTCATGTTTCAGTAATTCTCACTACCTGATAATTTAACACTTTTGTTTTGGGAGCCAGAAATATGTCAAATTTGTATAGTGTTGTAAATTAGAAGTTTATTACTACCAGGGTTCTGTAATGTGGTTAATTTTTAAAATAGTACCTGCGGCTGATCCTATCAAATAATGGGACACTAGCCAACAATTCCTTTCCAACTCTACCATATCCATGGCCTGGAGAACATTTCAAGATTCCCAGGACACACAAAATGTAATTTAAATCTTATTGTTATCTCCTAGAAAGTTCTTGGGCTTTTTCATTTATTAAACCAACATTATTGAGCATGGGCCCCTGAGCATACCCTGCTGAACAAAGTGTAGAGTTCCCTGCCTTCCTTGAACATCCACTCCAGCAGGAATTTGAATGAAATTGGCTTTTATGGACTTTACAGAACTGACTGGAACATGCAGTGGGCCCGCTCAGGATTCTCACCCAAGTTCAATAAACTACAAAACAGCTGATCCAAATTCCAGTTTTTGTTTTTTTTTTTTTTTTTTTTTTTTGGTTTTTCAAGACCGGATTTCTCTGTGTAGCTTTGCACCTTTCCTGGAACTCACTTGGTAGCCCAGGCTGGCCTCGAACTCACAGAGATCCGCCTGCCTGCCTCTGCCTCCCGAGTGCTGGGATTAAAGGTGTGCACCACCACCGCCCGGCCCAAATTCCAGTTTAAAACCTATTTTCCTGGAGTGTGGGATTGTCTAGAGGTTGGGAAGCTTGTCTTATGATGAGGCTTCAATGTGGAGGATGAAGTACAATTTCCTGTTCTTTGTTGCTCATGCAATTTCAGTTGAGTGGATCTTGCTGGGAGGTTGCTCATCCCACATAAGATAAAGAGCAACAAAACAGCAAAGCCAGGAGCAAAACAACCATTCTCTTTCTAGTTAGTTCTCAGTATAATACGAGGATCCTGATAAGATTTTGTCTTTACCATCTATGATTTTAGAAAGCACTGCTTTTGGCTCTTAGCATGGCCCAATTCTACTCAGGCTGTGAGACTTGGAAAACTATAAAGAGATCTGAGTAGGAATCACAGTGACCTAGCACAATTTCTTTGTTCAGTCTCTGTCCTAGAGCTGACCATTGGCTGAAGGTTTCTGGTAAATGGGACTTGCCAGGTGTTTCTATGTGAAAATAAAGTAGGGCTTTGGTCTAGAGTCCTCCAACAATAACTCTAAATTCTATTTGTAGACCATCTTCATTATTTATATTGATAGAAGAGATTTCTTTTAAATTTTTGTTTGATTTTAATATTCAGCAGAGCAGATTGTCCAAGGATTTCTCTTAGAAACACCTGAGAGTTACATAAACTTTAAGGCAAAAGTTTCCTTTTGTTCTGAATATCTTACATTTACTAAAGCACTGAACTCTAGTAAATATGAAAACTGACATACCGAGAAAGATTAGAAATGGCTTGAGATGAAATCGTGAGCAATTTTGCTCCATGGATAGTGATGACAAGAATAAAGTCAGTGATTAACAGTTGATGAATCTACATAACTGTCTACAAAGATGCAGGGATGGGTCAGCTGTGACTCAAGTAACTTCTAAAGAAGTGGGGGACTCTATGACAACCCCATAAATTAGAGTTACCTGGCAAGGAGATTTTTGACACACTGGGACTATGGGGACACTGGAAAGAATTTGTAAAGGGTGGGAATGTCCAAATTTTTATGTATAGTATAACCATTATCCTGATCCACAACTTGAAATATGCTTGCTGCAGACATTTAAATTGTAGATGGATTAACAGTATTACCACTCCTCAGTCAAAACTCTCCCTACCCTCAAGCCCAGAGCATCACTCAGCTGTTGCCCTCGACAGGCAAAGCTTTTGTTGGATGGGGCTTTGCAAAGAGGTTTTTTTTTCTTTCTCTCTCTCTCTCTCTCTCTCTCTCTCTCTCTCTCTCTCTCTCTCTCTCTCTCTCTCTCTCTCTTGTGAGTCTGTCTGTCTGTGTTTGTTTTGTTTGTTTTGCTTTGTCCCCCCACCGCCAGGAGTGAGTGACCGCTAGCTACCCCAAGTCTCTCCGCAGCTGCTCAGTCCTTCCTCTATTAATGCCTTCTCTTTGGGGGTTTGGAAGATAGCTGTTCCCATGACTGTGCAAGAAATCAGCCTGTAATGACCTTCTGTAGAAGCAGGAACTGTGCTCCTGTGGCCAAGCAATTATACCACAGGCTAGACAGGGCAACTCATATTAGCTCTGGTGGGAAGTCCAGGAAGCAGCATGATAAATCTTTATGATGAGTCCTGATCGTTGGACAGAAGGGAAAGAAACCCCTAACCCTACCCCAATTTTCTTTTTCATTAGCCTCCTGATACTATCTTCTGAATAACATTAAAAGTAAGCAGACGATAAATATTGCACAAGCTCCCAATACTAAAAGCTGATAAAGTTTATTGTACTTATAAAATAAATAGAAGGGAATGCTTTCACTTTCCTCTTTACAGGTCTGTGGGGAGATGCTAGGTATAATTTATTGCTTCAATTTAAAAAATGTAGCCTCCCTCCATGCATGCTCTTTCCTCTCTCTCTCTCTCCCTCTCCTCCAGTATCTTATGACCCAAGCAAAAGTACATGTGAACATGCTCCCTTAGATATATATTGTCAAGACTTTGCTCCAGACTCTAATTTGGACTGTAATTCTATAATGACATCTTTTTCACTGGCACTTCTATTTCTTTCTCTGTTTCTCTAGCACTCCTTCAGTGAACATAGTAACCATTCTTTCACTGTATATAACTTCCCCCGATTCTGTTCTGTTCTGCAGTGCTTGCCAATGTAGCCATTCCATTATAAACATGTAAAATGGACATTGGGCTGCAACTGCACATGTAAAATTCCTTCTAGGAATGCATGTACAGACTTTGTCATTATTGAATGGTGAAGTTCCTTTTGAGTGTGTGAGGTACAGGATCTGAATGTCAAATACTCCCCAAATGAAGAGATAGGATGAGAAGGCCAAGGTAACTTCTGGGCCCACATATGATTTTTTTTTTTATTATCTTATACTGCTTATAGGCTCTGGAAACCAAGGTTTTATTGGAGATAAAAATGGCAAGGACCGTGGGCATCATCTGGTGTGATAGCTCTTTCATTCACACTACTCATGGTTCCACTCTTTTTGAGGTGTTGTATTTTGAAAGCAAGTTTGGACTTGAATTACCACCTTATATTTTTGGAATCAATATGCTTGTAAACACTTCCTTTAGTTAATACACTCTGTATAATATAAGGTAGAGGCAATGGTAGCATATTTCTTTCAGAATGAGATGGAACAATAATATTGAGTTCTTTCATCACTAGTGGCCAACTTCAAAAAAAATACCATCCAAGAATTCCACTTAAAGATTATAGAAGGTAAGCCTTGCCAAGAGAGACATAAAATGTAGACATGTCTTTAACAAGGCCTGCTATAAGAAGGTTATTTTTACTCATACATAAGAAGGCATGCATACTGTTTTAGACCATTAAGAGCACCTTCTAATTATTATTTAAATAACAATACCAGATATTTATTAGGGCTTACTATGGTACAGGAGTTCAGATACATTAAAGTATTGTTTATCTCTTAAGTTTTATAATAAAACTGAAAAACTATTTGTGTCAAGTTAAAGAAGAGAAAAGTTATATTCAGCAAGTAAAGTAATAGCCTCAAATGGGGGATTTAAAACCTGTGTCTTCTGTAGTTTATGCTGGTGCTTTAACCAAGTGTAGTTTTGAAAGATCTGAGTTAGTAGGCTTGAATGGTTAGAAGATCTGAGTCACCATGCAGTCATGTCTATGATTTTTTTTAAAAAAGATATATGGAACCTCAAAGTTGTTTGCACTTTCATCTTTTGATTTTGCTACTAGTCAAAGAAACCTGCATAACACGTGGCCACATTTGATCTTTCACTCAAAAGATACTACAGGGGCCAGGGATATGGCTCGGGGACCACAGTCCTTTACATGGACGTTCGACAATCTGGGTTGAGATATCTCGCACTTACATAAAAAGGTGGGTGCAGCTTCACACATCTGTAGTCCCAGTTCCAGAGAAACAGAGACAAGAGGATCCCCAGAGCTCCCTGGTTGACCAGTCTAGCTGAATTGGTAAGCTCCAGGTTCAATTGGAGACCCTGTTTTTTAAAATAATAAGATGGAGAATGATAGAATAAGATACTTAATGTTAACCTCTGGCTTCCACACACAAGTGCATACATGCCTATGCACTTCCCACACATGTGCACAAACACAAATGAATACATATGCATACACCACACACATACAAATTAGAAAGGTATTTTACAAAAGAAGTGAGATAGATAGGAAGCATTCATGACTAAACGAATTAAATATTGACTTAATATTATCCTGAAAATTTCTATTTCTAAAACAAATACTTTTCCCTGTAGCTTTGGAGGTGGAAAAAATCTTTATAACCAACATCAAAGTATTATACTCTCTGTTCAGTATTATTTTTATAGGTTGTTCCAAGCTTACTTGAAAAAAAATACTCTATAAACTATTGGTCTTAAAAGGTTTATGAGGAGTACAAAAGCAACAATTTTTGAAAAATTATCAAACTTTTAAGTAGACACTCAAATCTATTTTTGTTTCTACCACACAGCAGCAGACAAATTGGTCTCTTGTCCAATTTTCTGTGTTTTCTTCCATTTGAAATGTCTCCTTTCCTGCTAATCATTAACCTTTTGTATTAGTCCAGATTCTCCTGAGGAGAACCAACAGACATAGATGAATGAAAGATTTATTAGAGAAGTTGGTTTGGATGATTATGGAAGCTACAAATTACCCCAAAGATTCCATCTGCAGCATGGAGGCTGTGGGATGACATTAGCATGGCTCAGTACAAGGCTGGAGCCTCAGAACAAGAGTTGATGATTTCACTCTCAGGTCAAGACCAGAGATCTGAAGATCTGGGAATTCCTGGTGTAAGTCATCACTTTTGGAAACTCTGACAGACACACCCAAAGATGCTGTGTCTGTCTTCTAGGCATTTTTTTTTAATGCACTTAAACTGTACCTAAAAGAAACATTATTATGTCTCTGCTTCATGTATTTTTGGGCTTTTTTTACCCTCTGTATACAGAACCATCTTGTTCTATTGTCTAACAGATTTTCTTAGCAGTAATACATATCTTTATGTAAAAATTAGGTTAGTTCCCTTCTCATAGAAGTGTTTAACTAATTTCCTTCACTGATGTCATCATGTTGGAATAGATGTAGTTCCAAAGCCAGGTTATGAAATTGACTTTAAAGAATAGCTTTAGTTATACAGAGGAATTAATAAGATAGAACAGAGAATTCCTACATAGCCTGCACTTAGTCTCTGCTATTAGCATTGCATGTCATTAGTATGATGCACATTTGTCAAATCAGCTAGCAGATATTGATGTATGGCTATTCACTGAAATCTGCCTTTACTCATCTGTCCTTAGATTTTTACCAAATGTCTTTTTCTATCCCATGATCTCCTCCATAACATCACATCAGTCCTCATGACTCCCTAGACTCCCATTGACTGTGACAACTTCTCTTGTTTCTGATCACCTTGACAAGTCTGAAAATCGAACAAGTGTTCGACAGGAGTCTCTGCTACTGGAATTTTGGTTTTTCTTGGTTAGACAGAGTTTATGAATCTTTAAGAGAAAATGCTAAGCCGAAGAATTCCATTTTGATCACATCATATCAAAGGTATCTATAGAAAAGAGGTCAATCATGGCTGATCCTCACCTTACCCAGAAGAATGCTTTTGGGTTTGTCTGTTATCAGGTCCCTTCCCTGCTTCCTGTCAGCCTGTGCTATTTGTGATGATGTCACCAGGACTCATCCCTAGATAGCAAGGATTAATAGTTCCCCTCCTTGGGGACAGAGGAGCAACATAAATAACTAGGAATTCTTCTGAAAATGTTAGCTTATTTGATGTCATTTATCATTTAATCAAATGTTGGCATAAGTATAGAATTACAGATATTTGCTTGATATTTTGTGTTATAGTTTCAAACTACCTTGATTTTTGCCCTCAGATTGCTCTGCCTTTAGATGTTGACCTTTGGCTTGGTTACTGAATCTTTTTTGAAACAACTTATTGATAGAAGAATTATTTTATTATTCTTAATCTGTTTAATACAGTTTCTTCTATGTAGGATAATATTGCGCTATATAAGTGAGATATATTTTGTGAAGACCGCTCAGAGAACAAAATACATCACATTTTTTCACCTATTCCCTATGGTTTCATACCAGTATTATAGCTCACTAGTCTCTGTGAAGGTAGCTGTTACTCATTCTTTATACGCAAAGATGCTGTACTTATTTTTAGTGCATAGGAGTCTCACATTGACACGTATGCAAGAAGTAGCACTTAGACTCATGTATTCTTCAACTGGTTATATGTCAAGCATTATCATAATTGTTGGTCAGTTGAAGACACCTTGATCTATTTTATTAAACCATACATGTCACTAAATATATCCAAATGTCACTAGGCTTGATTCTCTGTTTAATTTGCACCCTAACTTTATCAGCTTTGCCCTCAAATACTTGCTTTATTACACCCTATTATTGGGCTTACGACATCCCGGGGTAGCAAAGTATTTGTCATGACTTCGTATTTATATGTCGGGCTAATGATGGTACAAAACACACTAGGTTCCTCACAAGTGGTCAATTTGCTATTGAATCAAAATCAAAACCATGCATGGTATTATCTGGACATTGGATTTCACCATCTGGATTAATACGACATTCAATAGTCAGAAACTTCTCATGATAAAGCGGTTCCTTTTTTTGGGTCATCTACGTCTTCGAAGAGGGTCTAACATAAATTCTTATATTATTGCCCATTTATTAATTACCTGGAACTTTATGTATATAATTCTCTTCAAAAATAGACATATATTCAACATAGTAGATATCGTGAAAAAATCTTCATTTTAATAATATCTAGAAATGATAATATAAAAATAAGAAACACTAATTCAGATGTTTTATTCTATCTTATTATGTCTTAAATATTATATTGTTCATATATTGTGAGCCAGATATAACTCAATATCATCTCTCTATGCACAACCATAGACCTATCTCTTATGAGTGAATCCTTTCGCCAACCACTCTCTCCTCTGCTTTCTCAAATAGTACTGTCGAGTGATGATCATATCTCTGCTCGGTTTCTACTGCCCCATTACCGCCTCCAGCCGTATTCAGCGCTCTAGGCTTCTTCCCCATGCATAATAAATTCTTTTTTTCACGGGCTTGGTTGCCAGTAAGGGGGCTCCTGTCATAGTAGGCCTTCCTTTTATGGGCGCGGAGGAACCCGCAACCGACGTTATCTCGGAGGATCTCAGTTCTGGTGAACTTTTCGAAAATTTACCGAGGGACTGATTCTTAAGCTTACGGGTTTCCCAGGGACTAAACAAAGATAGTGGTTATGTTTACCATGAGGGATAAATAATTAGGACCTTGGCCTGTGCAATATAGGCTTTTGCTCTTAACGCGCAATAAGCATACTCTTCCCTCGTTGCCCCCTCCGAATATAATTATATAGCCCCAAAGAATATTTGAATCAAATGACCAATGGTTTATATGAACAATTACACAACCAAGTGGATCTGAATGTAGAGTGCTTGCAAAGTTGAGGCGTATCGCATATCTCTTCAAACTGCTTTCCTGTCTTCGCAGTTAGCTACCACTTTTTTTAATAACGGTTCAGGATTAGAATATTATTCATGTACGCTAAGCTTACTTTGGTAAGTTCTTGAGTATATTTTCATCATGTTTTTTCAGGCATATAAATAAATATTTCCATGTCTACCCTAATTATCATCGTAGGTTATTTAACCTATTGATTGTTAAAGTATTACAATGTTGTGAAGACTAGCTTTTATACTTATTGTGTTCTTTTAGAGATGCTGTCGTAATTCAGTATTAGAGAAAGGTGATTTGAGTGGATAAATAATCGAAACCAATTCCTATATGGTGTTTGAAATTAGTGAAGTGCTCTCTAATATTTTACGCGTAAACCAACCATAAGGATGGATTAAGTTTTGCTCATTTGGATATTTATAATCGCTAAGCTCAACACATGACTAGTACTTGTCGCAAAAGGAAACTACCCAAATATTGAAAGACGCACTGTAGGAACTCAAAACCTCACAGCTCTTAATCCTTCCAGCAGATTTGACTCATTGAATATTTCACTTGGCCTTCTACAAATCCCCATTTTACATACATTTTGGTGGTCTGTACTGTGCTTTTGTGGTTTTTATTTATCAATTATTTAATATTTAATAATTATGGTGTGATTTTCTTATTGTATTTTCTATATTTATAAAATGATCTTCAATGATACATGATTTTTAGTGAGCCCTTCTTATTACTTCTTCTTTTTAATCTCTTGATATCTTGTAGAAAATATCTCATAAGTTTTTTTCGTGAATTTTACGATTACCCTATATCTCTTCTCGTTATTTATTACAATTAAAATCTATAAGTTTTGTGAAGTACAAAGCTCCTAAGATAATAACCAGCAGTATATGTTTAGTCAGTAATCTTATCCATAAAGTTTGTCATACCTCTCTATATAGTATAATCATTCTTCTTTAATATAAATAGTTTGCGGAAGGTTTTTGGATACTGTAAATTATAGTGCAACAACCAAATAAAACTGTTCTCTGACTTGGAGTTAGATTGGGAAAAAACCTTCTACTATTAGAATAACTAATAGAGTTTTTTAGGCAACTGGGGATATTGCTCTAAGGAGAAAAACGTTAAACAAAACAAGGCTATAATATCTATATGCAAGCTTCTGGTTGAAAGTAGAGTTCTTGGTTAATTTCTTCTCTGATACATCTAGCAATGATAATCATAAGCCCACTATGGAAAAGTTGTTACACGGCATGAATATGAGTTAATACAGAATTTTTATTACTAAAGAAAGAAATTTTTGTGAATGGCCAGGAACAGCCAGAAAGGTATTAGTTTAAAGGCATTTGAAGTAAACCTCCCTATGGGCACCACTATTAGAGGCACATTCTTAGAAAGTACTTATTACTGACCATAGCAAGCAGGGCTGGAGAATAGCGATTTCCCGAATGTGGTGATAGGAAAGAATCAATTAGCCCGTGCCAGCTTTATGGCAGAAGAAATCTAAGGATGGACCTCGTAGTGGGGTCTGAAATGTGTATCGAGGCTGTAGTTCTTAGTTAGTCTCCTGGCGATGTTCAGAAGATATATATATACCACATTCTTGATTAAGATTGAAAACATAAAATATCATTGACGAAAAGTAATAAAAATTTTTATGAAGACATGGATAATCTGCATTCTGGAAATTTTTCCTAGATGATGAAACCAGACATACCCATTACTGGAGAAAAACCACTCCACACCCTCAACTCTATGACCTAGCTAAATTACATCAAATAGCCCAGTTATCCGACCAACCATTAACAGAGTTGAAATAGTTTTTTCATAATGTTTGCAAAATGCAATTCCAAACTTTCATTTTTTAAAAAACGGGTTGTAAAAGCTTATAATTTAAGCTATTTAATCATATTTAGGAATAAATAGATTATACATTTAAAATCAGGGGCTAATGGATTTGTGACACATAACCTATTCAGAAGGCTGAAGCAGGAGAATCTTAAGTTTAAGCTTTGCCTGGGCATACAGAATGCATGTTCAAGGCCAAGTCTGGCTACGTAGTAAGACCCTATCTCAAAAGTATAAAAATTTTTGAAAAAAGAGCACTGAGAATAAACTTACTTGCATAGTAAGCATTAAATCGCTGGGGTACACCATTCTGGGTCTTTCTCCCCCAAAAGCAAGGAGAATTTTCAACAAATTATCCTTGACTGACAGTGAATATCAATAAAATACAAATAATAAATTGTGGAAAATAATAAGAAACTTAATTAAACCTAAATATATATTTGAATATATATTCAATATAATGTATTTTTAGTAACTAGAAAATTTAATTGAAGAAACAATTTAGGGGAAAATGAAATGTTGGGGTTGGAGAACTGTTTCATTGGTTCAGAGCACCCTCTTGCTTATTGCAGAGGACTAAGATTCTCTTCCTGAGCATTCACATCGCTGCTTGGCTTAAAACCACTTTTAAACTCTAGCTCCAGGAGGTGTAGTGCACATTGTTCTGGCATCTGTGACTGTATGCGTGCAAGTGAGATGCATGTTAAAATTAATGCAGGATATACCACAAGCACATTCTTAAAAAAGAAAAATATATATTTAGTTAATAATGTGTGAAAAGGATTTATATTCTTGAAAGTTCATACTTTTTATTCTGCTGTATACACTGTTAATAAAATACAATTGTTAAGCTTATACATTTGATGTAGCATGGATCTTAAAAGTTCTTGTTAATAAAATCAAACCTGAGCCAGGTGAACTGGAAGATCAGAGAACCAGAACAAGTCACAGCTACCTCACCTCACCGGATCCTCAGCTGGTCTTGTTTCCTCAGACTGGAGGCCTCTGATCCTCATCCAGAATGGGTCTCAGTGAACTGTGCTGACTCAAAACCTTAAAAGCTTAACCAGTCAAATGCTTAACCAGCAAATTGCTTCTAGTTTCTGGTCCTCATGCTTTATATACCTTTTCTGCTTTCTACCACCACTCCCTGGGATTAAGGGCTGCTTTCTGGATTAAGGCTATGAGATCACCATGCTTGGCGGTTATCCTTGAACAGACAGATTTCTGCCTCTGGAATGCTAGGATTAAAGGCATGTGCTACCACTAGCCTATTCCTAAGTATCTAGTGGCTTTTCTGTTCTCTGACCCCAGATTAAGTTTATTAGGGACACAATATTTTGGGGAACACAATACCACCACAGTTTTCTTTTGTACACATTCTTAATAAAATGTAATGTCAAACTTATGTGTTTAAAGATACTAGATTGTACATAGATAATGCATATTTGTATTGAAATAGAAAAGCAAAAAGAGATTAAGTACTTTGTTGATAATATTCTGTGTGTATATAATAATAAAAGAAAGAAGGAATTTGTAAATAAAAATATTAACAGACCAAAAATCCATTTAGAGGCAAATTCATCTTAAGAAAACAGAGGTGAGATGAATGTTTTTAAAACTGTGTAATTTTGAGTTAGGCTAACTGCCTATCTTTGCCTTGCCATCTAGTCCTCTAAATTAATTTCCAGTCTCATCTCCTGCTCTGTAGCAGAAGAGCTGCTGTATCATGCCACCCCCCGCAGCCTGTCTGCATCTCCAGTAGATCACAAAGGTCTTCCCCTCCAAACTTCCTGGCCCTCACTCATTGCTTTGTCCCAGCCTCTAACTCCAGTGGGCACTCTTTGGTAATCCACAGGCCAGGATTGCAGAAATTGTCTTTTCCCTCCATTCCTCCAAGTCCAATCGCCCAGTCTCATCCCAGTAATTGAATGTTTATGATGATGAGGCTAGATGCTTTGTTCAGGTACATTTTAGGAAAGCAGAAAGATCGTGTGATAGACTTCAATGGCTGTAAATAATTATATAATATGGAACACAAAATTATACAAACATCACAGGAGTAAGAGAACAGGAGACACTTGAGTAGAGAAAAGTTCATGTAGAAAACGCATTTCTTTCTTCCTTCCTTTTTTTTATTTTCTTTGTTCCTTCCTTCCTTCCTTCCTTCCTTCCTCTTTCCTTCTTTCCTCCCTTTCCTTGCTTCCTTCCTTCTGTCTCTCTCTCTCTCTCTCTCTCTCTTCTCTCTCTCTTCTCTCGTCTCTCTCTCGAGATAAGGTTTCTTCATGTAGCCATGGCTATCCTACAAAGAAACCATTTCTAATGAATGTGGACACTTATTTTGTGTGTGTGTGTGTGTGTGTCTGTGTGTGTGTGTGTGTGTGTGTCTTTAATTTGCTACATAAGATTTGGGAAGCAGGGAAATAAAGCATTTCCTGAAGGGACAACATTAGGAATTTGGGCGCATAGAGAGAACTTGCTATATTATGCAGATTTTGGCTGGAAAAACATTGTCGATGACAATGCGGATGATAGAGAAACAGGAAAGACGAGAGACAATCCAGCATGATTATGAGGAGGAAGCAGATACCATTCTTCCAGACTCCATCTACCTCTAGAGTTAACTGCACGAATAGCAGGCTTCTGTGTTGTATTTGATCATTCTCATAATAAGACTTCAATTGTTATGAATGTATTTTATCTCACCTATGCAATTAATTGTACATTTTAATATCTCTACCCATCATATCATAGTAATTTAACACATTATATACCATTCCCAGGTTTATCCCAATTTTCTTCTTAGGTTCTCTAAAAGACTAATTTCTCCTTGCACTATTTATCTAGTAGTGTGATTCTTAGTCGCTCTAATGACTCAAGATCTTATCGTTCTATCATGTCATGTTGTTCCCACATGTTTGATATGTTGTCTGCCAGGATGGCCGTCCAGCTCGGTGGCCAAGTCATCCTACTCGTAGGGGGGTTAAAAACGCGATGTTCTTTTTGTCCGAATCTAAGTACTAGACTAGTAGAACCTTTACTCGTTGCTTATAGTCTCGCCTCAGGGGCATAAGTGTCTTAACCTTATCTTCACCTGGAGTTGCGGGTGCGGCGAGTCTCATTATTTGGCTCTAAAGTGCTGTTGTATTCTAATGAGGATTAGTTTCAGTGCTTTATTGTTATTGTACACACACTTTTATTTAACAAGTGTGCAGATTTATGACCTTCTCATG